>NW_016830235.1:0-1657 GCF_001698545.2 Rhinopithecus bieti
AGCTGCTGTGAGCTCCACCCATTTCCAGCTTCCCAGCGCCTTTGTTTACCTATTTATGCCTCAGCAATGGTGGGCCCCCCTCCCCCAGTCTCACTGCTGACTTGTGGTTAGATCGCAGACTGCTGTGCTAGCAATGAGGGAGGCTCCGTGGGCTGGGACCCTCCCCGCAAGGTGTGGGATATAATCTCCTGGTGTGCCCATTTGCTTAAAGTGCAGTATTGGGGTGAGAGTTACCCGATTTTCCAGGTGTTGTGTGTCTCAGTTCCCCTGGCTAGGAAAAGGGATTCCCTTCCCCCTTGCGCTTCCCAGGTGAGGCGATGCCTCACCCTGTGTCAGCTCTCGCAGGTCGGGCTGCAGCAGCTGACCAGCATGGATTGTCCGGCACTCCCTAGTGAGATGACCCCAGTACCTCAGTTGAAAATGCAGAAATCCCCGTTCTTCTGTGTCCCTCGCGCTGGGAGTTGGAGACTGGCGCTTTTCCTATTCGACCATCTTGCTCCGCCCCCCGAATGACGTTTTAAATTATTTATGACTATCTTGTTTTATTGTCCTATGGCAGAATTACACCAAGCCAAGATAAACCTGTGACTTTTTCGGATTTGGCCACCTTAAAAGGAGTGTACCTAAAGTGCTAATTTCTAATGTTAGGTGTCAAAACCTGGCTGAGCTGTGTTAATAATTAAAAGATCTTAATATTATGCGTATTTCTAAGAAGACATTGCATTCCTTCTTTCCAAGACCTTGAAACATTATTACGTTTGATTCTTCCTGTGTCCAACAGGCATCATAAGGCTGGAGCACAGGAAAAGAAAAGAAGCTCTGTTCCTGCCTAAACCATACAAAAAATACCCAGAGTTATCCCACTGAACTCCCACTGAACGTTAGAAGGAGTCCTTTCTCTGAGCTTGAACTGATGTTCCCCAGGTAACTTGTAGATTATCTTTTAATGTTTTTATCTTACAATAAGGTCCATGGGTTTTTTTTCTTTTCAGTATGTATTATTCTGATATAGAGTGTGGTTTTTTTTTTTGTTATTGTTATACTTTAAGTTCTAGGGTGCATGTGCATAACGTTCAGGTTTGTTACATATGTATACTTGTGCCATGTTGCTGTGCTGCACCCATCAACTCGTCAGCACCCATCAACTCGTCATTTACATCAGGTATAACTCCCAATGCAATCCCTCTCCCCTCCCCCTCCATAATAGGCCCCGGTGTGTGATGTTCCCCTTCCCGAGTCCAAGTGATCTCATTGTTCATTTCCCACCTATGATTGAGAACATGCGGTGTTTTGATTTTCTGTTCTTGCGATAGTTTGCTGAGAATGATGGTTTCCAGCTGCATCCATGTCCCTACAAAGGACACAAACTCATCCTTTTTTATGGCTGCATAGTATTCCATGGTGTATATGTGCCACATTTTCTTAATCCAGTTTGTCACTGATGGGCATTTGTGTTGATTCCAAGTCTTTGCTATTGTGAATGTGCCACAATGAACATACGTGTGCATCTGTCTTTATAGCAGCATGATTTATAATCCTTTGGGTATATACCCAGTAGTGGGATGGCTGGGTCATATGGTACATCTAGTTCTAGATCCTTGAGGAATTGCCATACTGTTTTCCATAATGGTTGAACTAGTTTACAATCCCACCAAAT
>NW_016830235.1:4727-7145 GCF_001698545.2 Rhinopithecus bieti
GTGATATAATATTGAAACCTGTAGGACACTACACAAATATATTAGTTTACTATTTTTGCAATGTTTAATCCATAGTTCTTAATACCTAATATGGGCCAGCCCTATGCTATATGTAAGAAAACAGCAATGAAGAAGATACACTCTATAACCGAGACTTCTTGTGTTGCCAATATGAATTGCCCTCTTCTTCCAGTTATTAGCTGGGTACTCACTTGCCAGTTAAAGGTTATATGTTTTAGTTTCTCTGCAGTTGGGTGTTAGCCTGGTCAATGGGATGCAAGCAGAAATGGTGTGTGAAACGTCTGAGAAATATTTATTAAAGGTATGAGATAGGCTTTTCTTGGAATTTTTTTCTTCTATTTTACTGACTGAAATTTGGATACGTTAATTGAAACAAAGGCACCTTTGGGGAACAATGAGATGTCCTAAAAATGGAAGCATGATGTCATCTCAGGTAAACACCTAATCCATGTAGGATGGATTTTAGGACACAACTCATCCTCACTAAGACAAGTAGGTCCAGCCATGTTTATCACTTATCAGTCAGTCATTGGCTATGGGCTTCCCTGAGAGGGAATATGTCATTTATGGGAAAGGTTGGGATCAGTTCTCCTGAAAAGAGGAGCAGTGAGCTTGTGTTACCCATAGCAGGCTGAGTAATGGGTGCACTGAAAGGAATTTAGATGGAACATTGCAATATCTACAACTATAACTGAATGGAAAGGGGAGGGAGCCAAAGATAATTTATGCATGAAACAAATGTCAAATGAATATCTATATCTTAGAGACTATTAGTGTCTTCTTCCATATGGGATCATTCTTGTGATACAAACATGTTTTCTAAACCCTACGTGCTCTCCATCTTTACCCTACATCTTCACTCTCTCTGTGTTTGCTTTCTCAGCCTCCATACTTCATATTCTCTGTTAAATCTGCTCCTGTCAGGCTCTTGTGTCTGTGCCTCCACTGCATACATTTGTCTCCAAAATCAAACCAAATCAAATGGTCTGTTCCTAATCTTCATGTAACTTTTCAACAACATTTGACAGTTATCATTTCCTCTTTGAAATATTTTTCTTTACACGTCTTCTCAAAACCATACTCTTGGTTTTCCTTCTCCTTCAATGACCACTCCTTGCTGTTCCTTAACGGCATCCTCCTCACAGTGTCTTACCTCAAAATATTAGCACCTCAGTCTTCTTCTATTCTGTTTAAAATAGCTCCTAAACCATCTCATCTAGTCACACAGATTTAAGTAGGTTCTTAAATCAGAGTTTCTTAACCCCAGAACTACTGACATTTTGGGTCTAACGATTCTTTGTTGCCTAAGGCTATCCTGGGCATTGTAGGATATTTAGCAGCACCTCTGGCATCTGTATGCTTACTAAATACCAGTAGCAACTCTAGTTGTTCCAATCAAAAATGCCTCCATACTAATATCTCTGAAAGGCAAAACTGTCTCCCAGTTGAAAATGACTGTTCTAAATTATGATATCTTCCAAATTTTTATGTTAAGCCCTGATCTCTCTGCTGTGTTCGACTCCTAAATCCAACTGCCCACCTGACTTCTCCACTTGGAAATGTATCAGGCATATTATACTCAACATGTCCCAAAGAGACCCCCTGAACTTGTCTGTAGCCTGGTCCATCCTTAATATTTCAGGCCTTAATAAATGGCAACATCATTCTCCCAATTATTCGGGCTTAAAATCTGGGAATCGTCTTTGATTCCTTTCTTTCTTCCTATTCTCCATTTAATTTGTCTGCAGCCAATCTTGCTTACAATCTGAATCTATCCCAAATTTGGCCACTTAGCCCTTCTACCATCACCATCCTAGTCCTTTGTCATGACTTACCTGGACTCAGGCAGTAGTCTTCTGTTTTGTTTCCCAGTTTCCACACTTGCCTCCTTACAGCCATTTCTTTACACAGTAACCAGTGTTCTTTCCAAAATGTAAACCTGATTAAGTTCCTTTCCTGCTCCAAACTCTCTGAGATATTCTCATTACACTCAGACAGAATATAAACTCCCTTTATGGCTTACCCTGCCCTCAATGATTGGAAATATCTAGGTCTACATCTAATATTCCTCTCTGCTTTGATTACTGTGTACTCTAACCACACTGACTCTCACTCTGGTCACACAGCCTTGTCATTGCTAGTCCTTTCTACCTGGAATGTTCCTCCAGTGTTGCTAGGGCTTAATCTTCTCACTCCGTTCAGGTCTGTAATCAAAAACCACTTTCTCACAAAGGTCTTCTCTTATGTATTTAAAATTGCACTCACCATGGCTGGGCACGGTGGCTTATGCCTGTAATCCTAGCACTTTGGGAGGCCAAGGTGGACAAATCACTTGAGGTCAGGAGTTCAAGATCAGCCTGGTCAACATGGTGAGATCCCATCTCTATTAAAAATACC
>NW_016830236.1:0-1456 GCF_001698545.2 Rhinopithecus bieti
CACTAAATTCTTTTCCTAGCAAGAAATATTAATAATTAATACCCTGGGGAAGAAATGCATTCCTGGGGGCAGGTCTATAAACGGCTGCTCTGGGAGTGTCTGTCTTATGGGGTTGAGATAAGGACTGAGATACGCCCTGGTCTCCTGCAGTACCCTCAGGCTTATTAGGATGGGGGGAAAAACCCACCCTAGTAAATTTGAGGTCAGACCTGTTCTCTGCTCTCAAACCCTGTTTTCTTTTGTTTAAGATGTTTATCAAGACAATATGTGCACAGCTGAACATAGACCCTCATCAGTAGTTCTGAATTTGCCCTTGTCCTGTTTCCTCAGAAGCATGTAATCTTTGTTCTCCTTTTGCCCTTTGAAGCATGTGATCTTGTGACCTATTCACTGTTCTTGCACCCCCTCCCCTTTTGAAATCCTTAATAAAACTTGCTGGCTTTAAGGCTCAGGTGGGCATCACGGTCCTACCGATATTTTACCCTGGAGGCACAGGTGTAAAATTCCTCTCTTTGTACTCTTTCTCTTTATTTCTCAGCCAGCCGACACTTACGGAAAATAGAAAGAACCTATGTTGAAATATTGGGGCTGGTTCCCCGATAATCATCCATAAGAAGTAACTCCTTACCTGTTCAAGTTTTATCATGAGATTGCAGCAATTCAGTCTTATCTTCAGGCTTTACTTCTAATTCTAGTTCTCTTGAACCAGAAGTACCACCTCTGCAGGTACTTCCTCCATTGAAGTCTTGAAGCCTTCAAAGTCATTCATGAAAGTTAGAATCAACTTCTTCCAAACTCTTGTCATTGTTGATATTTTGACCTTCCCTCATGAATAAGAAATGTTCTTAATGGCATCTGAAATGGTAAATGCTTTTGAGATTTTTCAACTTATTTTTCCCAGATCCATCAGAGGAATCTTGCAACTATCACCTCACTAGGCCAGGTGCAGTGGCTCATACCTGTAATCCCAACACTTTAGGAGGCTGAAGTCAGCAGATCACTTGATCAGGAATTCCAGACCTGCCTGGGCAACATAGTGAAACCCTGTCTCTACTGAAAATAAAAACAATAGCCATGCGTGGTGGCGGATGCCTGCAACTTTTGCTACTCAGGAGGCAGAGGCAGGAGAATCGCTTGAACCCTGAAGGTAAAGGTGGCAGTGAGCCGAGATTGTGCCACTGCACTCCAGCCTGGGTGATGGAGTGAGACTCCATCTCAAAACAAACAAACAAAACCAAAAAAAAAAACTATAGCCTTATTAAATGTATTTCTTAAATAATAAGACTTGAAAGTCAAAATTACTTCTTGATTCATCCATAGATGGCAGAATGGATGTTGTGTTGGCAGGCATAAAAACAATATGAATCTTCTTGTACATCTCCATCAGAGTTCTTGGGTGATCAGGTGCATTGCCAATGAACAATAATGTTTTTAAAAGGAATCTTTTTTTTTTTTT
>NW_016830237.1:0-4210 GCF_001698545.2 Rhinopithecus bieti
TCTTTAATTTTCCCATTCATTCATTCAGCAAATCATTCTATAGCACCTACCAAGGACGAGGCACAGTTCTAGTCACTGGGGATATAACAATGAAAAAAGTATCACGCCTGTAATCCCAGCACTTTGGGAGGCCGAAACGGGCGGATCACAAGGTCAGGAGATCGAGACCATCCTGGCTAACACGGTGAAACTCCGTCGCTACCACAAATACAAAAAAATTTAGCCAGGTGTGGTGGTGGGCATCTCCGGGAGGCTGTGGCAGGAGAATGGTGTGAACCAGGGAGGCAGATCTTGCAGTGAGCCAAGATCGCGCCACTGCACTCCAGCCTGGGCGACAGAGAGAGATTCCGTCTCAAAAAAAAAAAAAAAAAAACAATGAAAAAAGTAAAGTTCCTGTCCTCAGGGAGATGACTTTGTAGTGCGAGAGACACATAATACATACATGAGCCCTAAAGGTAATTAGGGCTCCTGGAAACAGGAGGGGCTGAACAATGGCGAGACAGACAGGGCTAGATTGGGGGTTTCTGACCTGAGACCCCCACACACGGAATTTGCATCCTGACACCGACACCTGATCTCAGTGTGATCTGGGCTTTCCAGTCAACTTCCCCAAGCCTCAGTTTCCTGCTCTGTAAAATGGAGATACTCATCTTATGGGGCTGTTCCGGGCTTGTGTGAGATGATACCCAGCAATGCCCACGTGCCCAGAACCTCTGCATCTGTTCCGTCATTGGTATCTCACAATTGTCGTCACATCTGTGTTTGAAAGAGAGGAGAATGAGGCTCAGAGCAATTAGGTGATTTTCCCAAGGCCACACAGCGGGTTGTCTCCCTGCCTCCATGTCAGACATAGCAGCTCCCTCTACCAGGTCCCGGCCTATCATTGGATGCAGTAAGTGCTGTCGAATTGAACTAAACATGAATGTGTGTTGTAAGCTAAGAAGCCTGTTGTTAAAATATTTTTATTTTGGGGGGATTTATAGAAATAATGCATGTTCATTCTACAAAATTCAGATTCTGCAGAAGCATGTAACTTGGGTGCCCCTGGGGAGCCCCATTGCTACCAGACAGTCACTCCAGCATCTACTTTCTGATCTTCATTGCCATGGCCTGTTCTTTGAACTTCACATAAATGGAATCTTACAGTGCATACTCTTGAGTCTAGTCTTTGACTCAGCATACTTCTGTTTCCATTTTCCTCCATGTTGTTGTATCTGTAGTTCTTTCTTTCCTAACTGAGTTATATTCCATTGCATGAATATACATGCCATAGTCCATCCACTGTTAGGGACATTTGGGTTGTTCTGAACACTTTTACCCACATCCTTCTGTGGCTATATTAGAGCGGGAATTTTAATCTTGCGTGTGCCATTTGGGAGCTGTGCGATGTTGAGCAGCTTGCTTAAAGTCCCTGAAACTCAGTTTCCACACCTTTGAGACAAGGTAAGTGAGCCAAGCTTGCAGGGTTGCATGCAGTGTAGCCAGCTGGAGGCTGACACACAGAAGGAACTTCACAAATGGGTGCTGACCGCGCCCCACTTCTGCACCATTGCTCATTGGGTAGCTCCTTCATAGAATACACTTACCTCCATTTTTGCTTGTGAAAACTCCACCCACTTTTAAATGAAGGTGGGTCAGGGTTTCCATAAATCTCTCCGCTCCTACCCCACAATCCCATAGGGACAGGCTCTTTCCAGGCAGAAGCCCCACCTGCCTTGCATGCACTTCTCTTAGGATTCTAGTCGCTTTCTGCCTGTGTGACCCAGGGGCACACCTAACTCCTGGGCACACCTAACCCCTCTTTCTCGTACTTCTCAGCAGCGCCTGAACAAGCTGAGAACACGACCAAGTCTGACTTTTCCCTGCCCCCGCCCCCCCACCCCTGTGGCAGGAAGTTGAGGGAAAGAGGAACCCAGCAGGAGGCAGAGAGAGCCAGGAGGAGCCTGGGCCTGGTCAGGTGGGACAGAGTGGGGACGGCCCTCCCTGTCTGTGTGGGGGCCGACAGTGGGTGCCACAGCTCCCTGGGCTCCCCCCGGGACCCCAAGTCCCCGCAGGGCCCTGCCTGGAGGAAGGTGGCTTCACGGGCATTCTCAGGTGTCTGTTGACAGGAGGGCCTTGTTGACGGGTGACCCCCATCCCAATATGTCCCATTGAACTCCAGGGCCACTCGTTTCACACTGGCCGCAAGTGTGAACATTCACATCACAGGCCTCTAATCTAACACGGGCCTCTAATCTAACCCTGGAAACCCTCTGCCTCTTCTTGGACTCAGTTTCCCCATCTCTGCAGGGTTGCCTGAAGGCCTTTCCAGCTCTGACCAAAGAATGTGCCCACCCCCTGCCTGCTGATGGGGCTCCTCCGGGGTGAGGCACAGGGTGGGGAGGTGCACCCAGCCCCCCTCCTCCCGGAACCTCTTTCCCACAGGCAAGAGAGGATGTGTCACTGTGACCACTTCTTTCTGGAAAATTCCCACAGTTCAGTTCTTTCCTGGGATTTCGCTAGAGGAATTGCATCTTTCTTGCTCACATCTCCTGGGATCTATTCTTGGCCTTGGCGGGCTTGATGTGGTGGTATGTGTGGGTGTTCCCTTTTAATTTGGGGTCCAGAGCTGTCTGAGGCCTGGACCGGTAATTATGAGAGCAGCACCATTTATGGAAACAGCCCTTGAAGCAAGCCAGTGATGAGACCCGGCTGGAAATACCTCAGCATGGAGGCCTGGGCCTGCCTGTAGGGGGTACTGAGATTTCTGGGTGGGAGAAGCCCCTTCAGGACACAGAACCAACATGTCATGAGTCCCGCCCTCCCTTGGCCTGCAGAGGCTGTGGGGCCCAAGCCTTGTTTTGGGTCTGAAATGGGGCACCCCCTCAGCCTTTGCTGCCTGTGGGACAAGCCAGACCGGCCCGGCCCATGCACCCCAGGCTCTGGGGGAGCCGCTGTCCACCCTCAGGGGCCAGGCCGGGAGAGGAGGCAGGTCCACAGCAATGGGAATGTCGGTGACTTCTGATGGAGTCACACGGGGACATGGTAGCCACACCCGGACTGGCAGTGATACCCAGCCCAAAGGGCTCTGAGCCACTGTCCTGGGGAAAAGAGGCCCTTGGGAAGAAGGCGCTGGGGCACCCCCACTCTGGAGCCCTGGAACACTACGGCCGATGAGCCGACATGCGAGTCTTCCATATCCACCCACGTGGCTCCGTCCTGGCCCTCCTAGGGCTTGCTGTCCAGAGGAACAGCTGAACCAGAGACAGCAAGCCCTGGCATGGGGGCCACAAGAGGCCAAAAGCCTAACCTGTGTGGGGTCTAAGGACTGGGAGGGACGGGGCCGCCTGGGGAGAGCAGCTTCCAGGAGGGACTCTCCGGGAGGCGTCTGCAGGAAGAAGGCACAAGAGGCCCGAGGGACAGATGGCAGGGCCAGCGCAGGGAGGGCCCTCCTGGGACACTCTTCCTGTGGGCCCTTTGGGCCCTGGGGAGGGTCTGAGGGGAGGTGGGATGGGTCACAGACCACAAGATTCTGTTCTGAGCTGGAGGATGAGGGTGTCTTTTGAAGTCTCACTTTTTGGTCAGAAATAAGACAGATTTAGGTTGTCTGGGTGAGACTAAATTACCCAGAGCACAAAAATAGCCAGAGCCCTTGTTGATGTTGGGCTGAGGGTCGCAGAGTTTGGCATCTGGAGGCCCAGCTGGACTAGCTGGTGGCCATGCCCGGTGAAGGCCGCCTCCTGCCTCCAGTGGCCTTTCCTGGAAGAGCAGGATCTGGAGGTTGCTTTATCCGAGGCTGGAGGAGGAGGCTGAGGGCTCTCTGATTGTTTATTTTCCCAGAGCCACGGTGAGGTGGTTCAGAAAGTAACCTTTTCTGCCTCCCATGTGCCTCTCCGTGGGGTGGCATTGTCTGTCCTGGATTCTGAGCCAAGCCCCCCAGCTGGTGTGTCTCCATGGAACTGGCTGTCACCAGTCCCTGTTGGCTGCAGAAAGCTCTACAGGCACACTGTGGCCCAAGTGACTTCTCACCTCCCAAGGTCATGGACTGTCACAACATTGGTTGGCAGCAACTGAAGTTTTGAAGTTCTTCCCAGGTCACAGGGCCTCTTTGAATCACTGTGCTGAGTTCTTGGAGGCTAGAAACAGGATTTCTTGGAGATGGACTGGCCTTGCCTGTCACTGCAACCTCCTCTCATACACCTCAGCCCCTGACCACTAGATTCCAGCCACA
>NW_016830237.1:6055-11588 GCF_001698545.2 Rhinopithecus bieti
CCTTGGCCTCAGTTTCCCCATCTCTGCAGGGTTGCCTGAAGGCCTTTCCAGCTCTGACCAAAGAATGTGCCCACCCCCTGCCTGCTGATGGGGGCTCCTCCGGGGTGAGGCACAGGGTGGGGAGGTGCACCCAGCCCCCCTCCTCCCGGAACCTCTTTCCCACAGGCAAGAGAGGATGTGTCACTGTGACCACTTCTTTCTGGAAAATTCCCACAGTTCAGTTCTTTCCTGGGATTTCGCTAGAGGAATTGCATCTTTCTTGCTCACATCTCCTGGGATCTATTCTTGGCCTTGGCGGGCTTGATGTGGTGGTATGTGTGGGTGTTCCCTTTTAATTTGGGGTCCAGAGCTGTCTGAGGCCTGGACCGGTAATTATGAGAGCAGCACCATTTATGGAAACAGCCCTTGAAGCAAGCCAGTGATGAGACCCGGCTGGAAATACCTCAGCATGGAGGCCTGGGCCTGCCTGTAGGGGGTACTGAGATTTCTGGGTGGGAGAAGCCCCTTCAGGACACAGAACCAACATGTCATGAGTCCCGCCCTCCCTTGGCCTGCAGAGGCTGTGGGGCCCAAGCCTTGTTTTGGGTCTGAAATGGGGCACCCCCTCAGCCTTTGCTGCCTGTGGGACAAGCCAGACCGGCCCGGCCCATGCACCCCAGGCTCTGGGGAGCCGCTGTCCACCCTCAGGGGCCAGGCCGGGAGAGGAGGCAGGTCCACAGCAATGGGAATGTCGGTGACTTCTGATGGAGTCACACGGGGACATGGTAGCCACACCCGGACTGGCAGTGATACCCAGCCCAAAGGGCTCTGAGCCACTGTCCTGGGGAAAAGAGGCCCTTGGGAAGAAGGCGCTGGGGCACCCCACTCTGGAGCCCTGGAACACTACGGCCGATGAGCCGACATGCGAGTCTTCCATATCCACCCACGTGGCTCCGTCCTGGCCCTCCTAGGGCTTGCTGTCCAGAGGAACAGCTGAACCAGAGACAGCAAGCCCTGGCATGGGGCCACAAGAGGCCAAAAGCCTAACCTGTGTGGGGTCTAAGGACTGGGAGGGACGGGGCCGCCTGGGGAGAGCAGCTTCCAGGAGGGACTCTCCGGGAGGCGTCTGCAGGAAGAAGGCACAAGAGGCCCGAGGGACAGATGGCAGGGCCAGCGCAGGGAGGGCCCTCCTGGGACACTCTTCCTGTGGGCCCTTTGGGCCCTGGGGAGGGTCTGAGGGGAGGTGGGATGGGTCACAGACCACAAGATTCTGTTCTGAGCTGGAGGATGAGGGTGTCTTTTGAAGTCTCACTTTTGGTCAGAAATAAGACAGATTTAGGTTGTCTGGGTGAGACTAAATTACCCAGAGCACAAAATAGCCAGAGCCCTTGTTGATGTTGGGCTGAGGGTCGCAGAGTTTGGCATCTGGAGGCCCAGCTGGACTAGCTGGTGGCCATGCCCGGTGAAGGCCGCCTCCTGCCTCCAGTGGCCTTTCCTGGAAGAGCAGGATCTGGAGGTTGCTTTATCCGAGGCTGGAGGAGGAGGCTGAGGGCTCTCTGATTGTTTATTTTCCCAGAGCCACGGTGAGGTGGTTCAGAAAGTAACCTTTTCTGCCTCCCATGTGCCTCTCCGTGGGGTGGCATTGTCTGTCCTGGATTCTGAGCCAAGCCCCCCAGCTGGTGTGTCTCCATGGAACTGGCTGTCACCAGTCCCTGTTGGCTGCAGAAAGCTCTACAGGCACACTGTGGCCCAAGTGACTTCTCACCTCCCAAGGTCATGGACTGTCACAACATTGGTTGGCAGCAACTGAAGTTTTGAAGTTCTTCCCAGGTCACAGGGCCTCTTTGAATCACTGTGCTGAGTTCTTGGAGGCTAGAAACAGGATTTCTTGGAGATGGACTGGCCTTGCCTGTCACTGCAACCTCCTCTCATACACCTCAGCCCCTGACCACTAGATTCCAGCCACACCAGCCTCCTTGATGTTTCTCGAACATCCAGGGCCTTTGTATCCACTGTTCCCTCTGCCTAGAAGGCCGTCCTCCTCTTCACACGACTGGTTCCTTCTCCCACAGTCGAGGGTATTTTCCCCTTACTTCCCAGGTTTTAGACTAATGAATGGATCCCTAGCACTTTTGAAAGGCAGTGTTTCTCCCCTACTGACAGTCTTGCCTCCTAGGAAACATTTGGCAATATCTGGAGACCTTTTAGTTGTGCAAATGGAGAGGGGAAGGGAGTGCTGCTGTCGGCTAAGGGGCGGAGGCCAGGGATGCTGCTAAACATCCTGCAGCACACAGAACAGCCCCTACAACAAAGAATTATCTGGCCCAAATTGTCAGTGGTGCCACAACTGAGAAACCTGTTCAAGGTGACCCGTGTTTGATGGTGGTGGTGATGATGGGCTCACCCTTTATTAGATACAAGGTTGTCTTGTTCTGTCTTGTGTTGCTGTAACAGACTCCCTAAGACTGAGTAATTTACCAAAAAAAAAGAGGTTTATTTTATTTTATTTTATTTTATTTTATTTTATTTTATTTTATTTTATTTTGAGACAGAGTCTTGCTCTGTCACCCTGGCTGGAGCGCAATGGTACAATTTCAGCTCACTGCAACCTCTACCTCCTGGGTTCAAGGGGTTCTCCTGCCTCAGCCTCCCAAGTAGCTGGGACTATAGGTGCCCGCCACCACACCTGGCTAATTTTTTGTATTTTTAGTAGAGATGGGATTTCACCACATTGGCCAGGCTGGTCTTGACCTCCTGACCTCAGGTGATCCACCCACCTCAGCCTTCCAAAGTGCTGGGATCACAGGTATAGGTCACCGTGCCCAGCCGAAATGCGGTTTTTTTGGCATACAATTCTACTGGCTGAAAGGCTCAAGGCTAGGCAGCTGTATCTGGTGACAGCCTCAGGCTACTTCAATTCATGGCAGAAAGTGGCAGGACAGTGGGTGTGTGCAAAGAGAGCAAGTGGTGAGAGGAAGCAAGAGAGCAAGCCAGACTTTTAACAGCCTCCCCATGTAGGGAACTAATCCATTCTCCTGAGAGGGAGAACCCACCACTGGCCCCTCCACCATG
The DNA here is from genome assembly GCF_001698545.2 of Rhinopithecus bieti. NCBI lineage: Eukaryota > Metazoa > Chordata > Mammalia > Primates > Cercopithecidae > Rhinopithecus > Rhinopithecus bieti. The sequence continues at coordinate 9,107 of NW_016830237.1, forward strand.
GCATTAGTCTATGAGGGATTCACCCCATGACCCAGACACCTCCCACTAGGTACCACCTCCCATCACAGCCACACTGGGGATTAAATTTCAACATGAGTTTTGTCGGGGACAGACCACATCCAAACTGTAGCAAGGGGTATATTATCCATACTATTCACCTTGCTTTTTTCTTTTCTTTTCTGAGACAGAGTCTTACCCTGGAGTGCCATGGTGCAATCACAGCTCACTGCAGTCTCAACCTCCCAGGCTCAAGCCGTCCTCCTATCTCAGCCTCCTGAATAGACTGTAGGCAAAGTGCCATCATGCCTGGCTAATTTTGTTGGTTTGTTTTGTTTTGAGACAGGTTCTCTTCTCACTCTGCCTCAAAACAAAGAGCTAAAGTGCAGTGACGTGATCTCAGCTAACTGCAACCTCTGATGCCTGGCTAATTTTAAAAAATTTTTTAGAGACAGGGTCTCCCTATGTTGCCCCAGACTGATCTTGAACTCCTGCCCTCAAGTGGTCCTCCTGCCTTGGCCTCCCAAAGTGATGGGGTTACAGGCATGAGCCATCACAGCCAGCTGGGACATTTTCTTAGAAGTACAGTTTCTGAGTCACAGCATGTATCATTTTGCTAGATTATTGCCAGATTTCCCACCCTAGGGATTGTGCCACTTTGCATTCCTGCCAGCAATGCCCAGAAGTGTTCAGGTCTGATCTTAGAGTATCTTACTCATGAGGCCTTCTCAAATGTCACATGTAAAGAAACCCCACACTGGGCCAGGTGTAGTGGCTCACATCTGTAATCCCAGCACTTTGGGAGGCTGAAGCCGGTGGATCACAAGGTCAGGAGTTCAAGACCAGCCTGGCCAAGATGGTGAAACCCTGTCTCTACTAAAACTACAAAAGTTAGCCGGGCTCAGTGACAGCCACTTGTAATCCCAGCTACTCGGGAGGCTGAGACAGGAGAATCGCTTGAACCCAGGCAGCAGAGATTGCAGTGAGCTGAGATTGCGCCACTGCACTCCAGTCTGGCCAACAGAGTGAGACTCTGTCTCAAAAAAAAAAAAAGAAAGAAAAGGAAACCCCACACTGGACTGGAATTGGAGGTGTCAGTATGACCTTAGATATTTACAAAATATATTTATAAAACAGATACATACAGATGTGTGTTTTGCACACATTAATGTACACACATATATATCCTAGCTTTGTCCACTAAAAGGGCCTAAAAGTATTGACACTCCAGAACAGTGAGCAGCCCAGTGCCCAAATCTTGGTTTCTAAATATCTCTCCTAAAAGCAAAACAAAACAAAACAGAACTCCTTGCAGAAATGGCTGATTCCAGGGGTGGGGATGGGAACTCCCAGGATATACCTAGAGCATCTTGTGGTGCCAGTTAGAAGTGCTCAGAAAAGGATGGTGGGGTGGTCAGAAGGACACAGGAGCCAATCTAAAGGAGCTGCCAGTGGCCAAAACTGGAACAATTTGAGCAATGAAATAAATAACAACAGTATGGGATATAGCCCATAGAATAAAATAAACACCTTTGAATCCATAATGATATAAGTAAATAATTAGGCTGGGCACAGTGGCTCACACCTGTAATCCCAGCACTTTGGGAGGCCAAGGTGGGCAGATCACCTGAGGTCAGGAATTCGAGACCAGCCTGACCAATTTGGTTAAATCTTGTCTCTACTGAAAAAAATACAAAATTAGCCAGGCATAGTGATGCACACCTGTAGTCCCAATGACTCAGGAGGCTGAGGCAGGAGAATAACTTGAACCTGGGAAGCAGAGGTTGCAGTGAGCCGAGATCATGCCATTGCACTCCAGCCTGGGCAACAGAGCAAGACTCTGCCTTAAAATAAATATTTAAATAAATAAATAAATGTAGAAGAACGAACAAGTCTTCCTTTAAAAGAATTCCAATTAATACATGTACAAGGAAAGAAGGAAATAGAAAATCACTATTCCAGCCTGGACAAAACAGCAAGACCCCATCTCTACAAAAAATAGAAAAAATTAGCTAGGTGTGGTGGTGCATGACTGTAGTCCCAGCTACTCGACAGGCTGAGGTGGGAGGATCCCTTAAGCCCTGGGAGGTTGAGGTTGCATCACTGCACTGCAGCCTAGGTGACCAAGTGAGACCCTGTCTCAAAAAATGAAAAGAAAGAAAATCACTATTGGCTCATGTCTGTGATCCCAGCAAGGTGAGCCAGGAGTTCAAGACCAGCCTGGGCAACATAGTGAGAGTTTATCTCTACAAAAAAATAAATTAGGCAGGCCAGGCATGGTGGTACTATGCTTACAGTCTTTTTTTTTTTTTTTTTTTTTTGAAACAGAGTCTCTTTCTGTATCCCAGGCTGGAATGCAGTGGTGCAATCTTGGGTCACTGCAACCTCTGCCTCCCAGGTTCAAGCGATTCCCCTGCCTCAGCCTCCTAAGTAGCTGGGACTACAGTCACGCATCACCATGCCTGGCTAATTTCTTGTGTTTTAG
>NW_016830237.1:11867-14653 GCF_001698545.2 Rhinopithecus bieti
CTCATGTCTGTGATCCCAGGAAGGTGAGCCAGGAGTTCACGACCAGCCTGGGCAACATAGTTAGAGTTTATCTCTACAAAAAAATAAATTAGGCAGGCCAGGCATGGTGGTACTATGCTTACAGTCTTTTTTTTTTGAAACAGAGTCTCTTTCTGTATCCCAGGCTGGAATGCAGTGGTGCAATCTTGGGTCACTGCAACCTCTGCCTCCCAGGTTCAAGCGATTCCCCTGCCTCAGCCTCCTAAGTAGCTGGGACTACAGTCACGCATCACCATGCCTGGCTAATTTCTTGTGTTTTAGTAGAGATGAGGTTTCACCATGTTGGCCAGTATGGTCTCAATCTCCTGACCTCGTGATCCACCTGCCTCAACCTCCCAAAGTGCTGGGATTATAGGCAGGGACCACTGCGCCTGGCCTGCTTATAGTCTTAACTGCTCAGGAGGCTGAGATGGGAGAATCACTTGAGTCTGGGAGGTTGTGGCTGCAGTAAGCCATAATCACACCACTGGACTGCAGCCTGGGCAGCAGAGTGAGACCCTGTCTCAAAAAACGAAAAAAAACAAAACAAAAAAAGTATTTTCCTCATGATATTTATTATTTACAAAATGAAAATCGTGACATTACAGTGGAGAAACCTGGCAGACACCACAGTAACCAGGGAATCAAAGTTCATGCCACTAGCAAGAAGATATATTGGTATCATATTGTGCCATTTGATGCTCTGAGAAGGGCATATCACTTTGAAGGGGCCTGTCCCTCCACACCTGGTATTTCTCGAAAGGTGGAGATGAGAGACTGAGAAAAGAAATAAGACACAGAGAGACAAAGTATAGAGGAAGAAAAGTGGGCTGAGGGGACTGGCACTCAGCATACAAAGGACCCGCACCAGCACTGTCTCTGAGTTCCCTCAGTATTTATTGATCACTATCTCTACCATCTTGGTGAGGGGATGTGGCAGGACTATAGCGTAATGGCGGGGAGAAGATCAGCAGGAAAACGTGAGCAAAGGACTCTGTGTCATAAATAAGTTTAAGGAAAGGTGTTGTGCCTCGATGTGCACATAGGCCAGATTTATGTTTGACTTTACACCAACATCTCAATGCAATAAACAGCAGTATTGCCGCCAGCATGTTCACTCAGTATAGCGTGAGACTCTTAATCTCAGGGTCATGGTTCAAGCCCCATGTTGGGCGCCAGATGAAGGGGCCTGCCCCTCCACACCTGTGGGTATTTCTCAAAAGGTGAAGATGAGAGACTGAGAAAAGAAATAAGACACAGAGACAAAGTATAGAGGAAGAAAAGTGGGCCCAGGGGACCAGAGCTGAGCATATGGAGGACCCACACCAGCACTGGTTCCGTCAGTATTTATTGATCACTATCTCTACCATCTTGGTGAGGGAAATGTGGCAGGACTATGGGGTAATGGTGGGGAGAGGGTCAGCAGGCAAACATGTGAGCAAAGGACTCTGTGTCATAAGTAAGTTTAAGGAAAGGTGCTGTGCCTTGATGTGCACATAGGCCAGATTTATGTTTGACTTTACATAAACGCCCCAATGCAGTAAAGAGCGGTATTGCTACCAGCATGTCTCACCTCCAGCCACAAGGCAATTTTCTCCTATCTCAGTAAATAGAATGTACAATCGGGTTTTACACCGAGACATTCCAATCCCAGGGACAAGCAGGAGACAGATGCCTTCCTCTTATCTCAACTTCAAAGAGGTCTTCCTCTTTCACTACTCCTCCTCAGCACAGACCCTTTATGGGTGTCAGCCTGGGGATGGTCAGGTCTTTCCCTTCCCACGAGGCCATATTTCAGGCTGTCTCAGTAGGGGAACCTTGGGCGATACCCAGGCTTTCTTGGGCAGAGGTCCCTGGGGCCTTCCGCAGTGCGTTGTGTCCCTGGGTACTCAGGACTGGAGAATGGTGATCACTTTTACCAAGCATACTGCCTACAAACACATTTTAACAAAGCACATCCTGCACAGCCCTAAATCCATTAAATCTTGAGTCAATACAGCACATGTTTCTGCAAGCATAGGGTGGGGCTAGGGTTACAGATTAACAGCATCTCAAAGCAGAAGGATTTTCCTAATATGAATCAAAATGGAGTATGTCTTCCTTTTCTATATAGACACAGGAACAGTCTGATCTCTCTGTCCCCACACACTTCTGTGGTATTCTCCAAAATCCATAACTTAATTCAAACATGAGAAAACATGAGACAAACCCAAATTGAGGGCGTGCTACAAATAACTGACCAGCATTCTTCAAAAGTATCAAGGCTGGGTATGGTGGCTCCTGCCTGTAATCCCAGCACTCTGGGAGGCCAAGGCAAGAGGACTGCTTGAGCCCAGGAGTTCAAGACCAGCCTGGGCAACATAGTGAGCCCTTGTCTCAATAAACAATTTTTTAAAACTTAGCTGGGCGTAATGGGGTATAGCTGTGGTCCCTGCTACCCTAGAGGCTGAAGTGTGAGGATCACCTGAGCCCAGGTGGTTGAGGCTGCAGCAAGCTGTGACTGTGCCACTGCACTCCAGTCTGGGTGACAGACCAAAACCCTGTCTCAAAAAAAAAAAGTGTCAAGGTTGAAAGGGAAGGAAAGACTGAGGAATAGTCACATCAGAGGGGCCCCAGGGGAAATGACACTAAAGGTATTAATGTGTTAATAACATGGGATCCTAGATTGAATCCTTGACAAAAAAAGATATTAGTAGGACAGTTGGTAAAATTAGAGAAAAGTCTGGATTTAGTTAACAGTATCAATTTCCTGTTTTTTTTTTTTTTTT
>NW_016830238.1:0-3690 GCF_001698545.2 Rhinopithecus bieti
GATAATTTTATAGACAGAAATAATATAATTCTGTTGATTAAAGGGATGCTCAGAAAATGAGTCTAGCAATGTAAATCATTGCAAAATTTTGGAACATGAAGAATAAGGAATAGATGCTAAAAATATTCTAGATGGAAAAAAATTGGTCACATACACAAAATAAAGAATATGAAGTAGTGTTGGTCATCTCACTAACACTGGAAATTAGGAAACAATAAACAATACTCTTACAATGTTGAGCAAAATAATTTTCAACCACCAATTTTCCCCCAGCCAAAATGGATGAAAGAATATTCAGATGTGCACTATATACATATGTGTGTATATATGCACACATGCATACACACACACACACATATATGTATGTATTTCTTTTTACCCTCTTATTCATGCACTATCTCAAGAATATACTGGGGGATGTGTCTCACCAAAATAAAACCAAAGAGAAAGATATGAGATACAGGGTCCTGACACTGGAGGGAAATGAAGGAAATTTCCAGAACAAAAGCAACGGGAATGCAGCTATGCGTTTACCCAGGAGAGCAAGCGGTCAGTGTGGACGGGGGAGTCAAAGCTCCAAGAAGGGAGCACTCATTAACAAAATAGAAATAACTGATTATCCTGTACATTCCACAATTTGCAAAATGGTATTGAGGGGCTGACAGATGATCAAAAGTAATTATAGGTCAATACAAGAATAAAATACGGAGAAAAGTGAGGCAACTTAATTAAGAAAAGTTTTATCAGAAAGTAAAATTAGTATTTCTCACTATTTGGCTCAGCAATAAACAATACTGCCTTGTAAAAATAATGTAAATACTGAATATTGACATAAGTCCAAAATGTGAAATATAATTGAACTTTGTTGGGGAGAGAAAACAATGAACAAGGATAATTGTGCAAGAAAGTTAAAGTCTTAGCTACCAAGTAAGAAGCCAAAATATAATATCAAACAACAGCTCATAGCAGCTTACTTTTTTTTTTTTTGATATAGAGCCTTGCTCTGTCATCCAGGCTGGAGTGCAGTAGCGCGACGATAGCTCACTACAGCCTCAAAATCCCAGGCTCAAGTGATCCTCCCACTTCAACCTCCTGAGTAGCTACCACAGATGCATGCCACCACGCCCAGCTATTTTTCCTTTTTAAATTTTTTTGTAGAGGCAGGCTCTGGCTTTCTTGCCCAGGCTGGTCTCAAATTCCTGGGCCTCAAGCCATCTTCCTGTCTTGGCTTCCCAATGTGTCATGATTAGAGGTGTGAGCCACTGCACCTGGCCCTAGCTTACTTTTTAATAGCTAAATGCCCGTCAACAAATAGTTGAATGGATAAATTAAATAGTGATATACCCTTATAATGGACTAACAGTCATAAAAATCAACAAACTCTTGATTTACGCTAAAAATGCATAGCTATCAAAATGATTACACTGAATGAAAAAATATTGAACAAACTTACAATATGATTCAATTTATAGAAATCTCTAGGAAGAATAAACTAACGTTTAGTGATAGAAAGTAGGTCAGTGGTTACATGGGTCTGGGAATAAGGGGGGTATGGAGGAAAGACTGGGTTTCAAAGAGGCATGAAAAAGCCTTTGAGCACGACGGGAAACTTCATTATCTTTACTGAGGTGATTATTTTATGAGTGTGTGTGTGTGTGTATGTGTATATATATGTGTGGGTGTGTGTCAAAGTTTATTAAATTGTAAACTTTAAATATGTGTGGCTTATCATATATTAATTATACCCTAATAAACCAGCAAAAATAGGCCAGGTGTGGTGGCTCACACCTGTAATTCCAGCATTGTGGGAGGCCGAGGCAGGTGGATCACTTGAGGCCAGGAGTTCAAGACTAGCCTGGCAAACATGGCAAAACCCCATTTCCACTAAAAATACAAAAAAATTAGCTGTATGTGGTAACTCATGCCTGTAATCCTAGATACTCTGGAGGCTGAGACATAAGAATCACTTGAATCTGGGAAGCAGAAGCTGCAGTGAGCCTAGGTCTTGCTTCTGCACTCCAGCCTGGGCAACAGAGAGAGATTCTGTCTCAAATAAGTAAATAAATAAATAAATAAATAAAGCTGCAAAAATAGATTCTAAAATTAACAAAATAAGGAATTTCAATTTAATGATTATATTTTAGCAGAAACATAAATAGTAGAAAACACATCTAAGGTGAAAAATGGCAGTCTTTGGGGAGCAGGACTGGGGAAAAAGAATATACTGCTTGCTCTTAATGAAAACGTAAGAGTACAATTTCCTTTCCAAAATTGCGTACATGCATTCCTTTGATAAAATGTATTCCATTTTTAGGTCATTTTAATAAAAACATGTACACAAATACTATACACACTGATACGTACTCACGTTTTCCCCAAAGTAGACAAGAATGCATATTCCAGAGGTTGACTTTTGTGTCTGGCCCTTTGGCTCAATAAGTAATTAGTAATTAAAAATAACTGCAAAAAAATCAAATACTTTTGCACCAACCTAATCAAAAATGGATGAGAAGGGCTCACTTTAAGTTGACTGAAAGTAGAGGTTCATGAGGAAAAAATCTTTGCTTGCCTTTTAAGAGTATATATTTTTTGCCACTCAACTGCAAATTCAAGAATGCTGTAACTGGTAGGTTCTAAAGGAGAGTAGTTTGGTAGAATTGGGCAAATACGTCTTATACAACTTTAAAGGTATATTTTCCAATCTGGACCAGCTTTCCAAAATTTGGAAGCTTTTGTGTTTGATTTTTCCAACGGCCAGTCACCTACAGTGAAAGAGGGTCCCCGTCAATACACCTGATGATTTGGCTCTAATATTTCACTGGTTTTGAATGATACTATGTCCTGAGTATATCCACAGCATGACATTGCATATGTTGGATCAAACTAGGGACTTCAGAGGGGAAAATTATGTTTTCATAATGAATATTCACTTAAATGAATAAATATATGAATAAACATACTACAATCAATATCTGATCTATAATAACACAGTGGCTAGACAAAAGCACGTAAATAAGGACAGCTAAGCACAGCTAACGTGGGTTCAGGTGATATTTCCATCACACCGTCCATTCAACTTTGTGCCACAAGTTTTTTTGTATTGTTGTGACTATTAACTGAAACATGTATAAGGAAGTTCTTTAGTAAACAATACATGTAGCAATTAATTAATTATACTTTGTGCCATGGAATGTAGTGGTAAATGTTCAGAATAATACACTTTATAGTAACTTTAAATAAAAATTAGTCATAATTTTGATCATTGTAGCATTGCTTCTGAGTCTGATTTTGATAATAAACTTTATCAGCAACCTATTAAAAATGTAAATAACTTGTTAAGTATTTCCATCAAATGAGCTTTCTTCATGTGGAAAGACCTAGAAGGAGTATTTAAAATAAAACAGAAAATCAACCACTTGGACATGATGACTTTATTGCATACAGAAACAGACTCTGCTCCTTTCAAAGTCATTGGAACATGAGTAGGACACCGTGCCCATCCCCCCAATTAGTACAAACGTATTAGTAACTCCTTATTTCATTATCCATAACCTTTTTTTTCAGAATACATTGGTACTTTGCTTAGGATTAAATGGACTTACACTGGTTTAAAAAAGAAAGAAAGAAAGAAAGAAAAAGAAAGAAAGAAAGAAAGAAAGAAAGAAAGAAAGAAAGAAAGAAAGAAAGAAA
>NW_016830238.1:5269-8210 GCF_001698545.2 Rhinopithecus bieti
AAATATTATGTCACATAAAAGTAATAGGTATTTCTTCTTATTTAAGACACAATTGGTATTTCCACATGAATTTTAAGAATTTCATCATAAATACTGATGAAGAGACCAGTCTCACTCAGTTTATTGATTATAGGGAATTACAAGACTGAGAAATATCCAAAAATTCAAGTTTGGAATTTCATTTTCATCTTTTTTCTTGATGATTACAGCTTTAAAATAATTATAATAACTACAAATATCCATCTAGAATGCTAGAACTAATAAAGCAATTTCAGTTTCATGACCTCATTCTATACTCTTATAACAGTCATTTTGTGTTGCTTGTAACAGAATACCTGAAACTGGATAATTAATAAAGTAAAGAATTGTATTTCTTACAATTCTGGAGGCTGGGAAATCCAAGGGCGTGGATTGGCTTCTGGGGAGGGCCTTCTTTCTGGTGGGGTCTCTCTACAGAGACCCAAGGTAGCAAGAGCATCACATAGTGAGAAGGCTGAGTGTGAGGGCATGCTTGCTCAGGTCTTCCTCTTCCTATAAATCCACCAGTTCCATTTCCAGGATAAGCTATTAATTCATTAACCCACTAATCCATTCATGAGACAGAGCCCTCATTATCCAATAAACTCTTAGAGGCACCACCTTTCCATAATGTCACATTGGAGATGAATTTTCAACACTTATAATTTAGGGGACACATTCAAACCATAGCAAATACTTACACAATCAAGTATGGCAAGTTTTATCACAGTGATGACTGTAGTTGCCTGCAACACAGATTTTAAGGAAGAACCATTAACGATGTCCAAACCTTTTGATAGAAAGGCCTGGGTCCCTGGTCACTGCATAAGGTCATTGCATTGAGTGTATAATAATTCTCAAACTCATGTTCATGTCAAACCGAACTGTGGCTCAATGTAAAGAATGACATTGCAACAACCCAAGATCCCATGTCTGTGCGTAGATTAATAAATCACTTGGACACATTGGCACAGATCATTTTATAGTCCCTTACAAACAGATAGTGTTGTGCCCTGCCTTACATCACAAGTGCCTCCAGTTTAGGAAGTATGTGTTTTCTACAGAACATGTGAGGCTATGCACATAGTAGGAAAGTTAATTTTTATTGACATATTATCATAAGTCAGTAAGCATGGGCTTCAAGTTCCTCATTAGAAGGGTAGCTTAATAATACCTGCCCTTACTATCTTAAAAGTACATATGTGAAGGTAATGATGTTCCACAAATATTGGGTGGTTTTAATACATTTTCTGCTACACTCCATCCTCCTGACTCTAATTTGGCCTTTTCCTTTAGATAATGCTGCCGGACCTAATATCATTTCAATGCACTCAGAGGCTACTTCATCCTGATATTTAATGAGATGGGCTACAAGCCCCAACCAACACATTTTCTTTTCAACAGTCATGTAATTGCCACATCATTCCCATTCATGGATCTGAGTCTGTTTAAGGTCAAAGGCACGTCACCACAGACATAAGCAAACTTCACCTCTCCTATCCTCTCGCTGTGAGGGTAAGAAATCTTCCACTCAAGATGTCCTTAGATCAGCGAAAAAAACAAACAAAAGAGTATATTCTCTCTTCTGGGTTTTCCAGAAAATCAATGATACCAGCATACCTACAGCCATAATCCAGTCATTATTACATGTATTCATGATATTTGAGTAAATGGTTATTATTAGTTGGATCACTCTCGAAGATGCACCACCATAGCTGCCACCAATATTCTAGATGATTTCTAAATTTCTTTCTGGTCTGAAATCCAGGATTCTTTGTTGGGTCCTGGTGATACTAACAGGAGTTGGCAAAGTGATGGAACAGTTGGGCTAGTACAATCAAATTTTTAAAAAGGGATGGATTTTCCTTAAGCTTTCAAGTCATAGTGTTCAGTGGAAGCCAAGGCTGCTTGAGGATGGTTGAATCTGTACTGGCTAAAATGCTTCACTGAACCCTCAGCACTTTAGGTGTGCCTGACACCCTGGTGTCACTTGGTTGCATCATGAACATGCATGCACTCACAGAAGAAAAATAAGTGCCCTCAGTAACAGAGATTTGGCAATTACCAAATATATTTAATTGATGTAGAATATCTCATTGGGTTCTTACACCTATCAAAGTTATAATTGTTAGACTCGGCATACTCTATAAATAAAGAATGCACAGTTTACTGTTTTCATCGAGTGATAATTCTGTAATGTCTCCAGGGTTTTTGTCTGAAAATGTGATCTCATAACATTTTAATATGTTTATAGTAATAATAAAGTTTAATAAATTAACTACTTTGTTAATACTTTGAAAGCCAGCTCAGACTTTGAATTAGATATTTAAAAATTTGAATGTTAATACAAACACGACCAGGAAGAATATGCAAAAATTTTCTTTTTCCTTTAAGGGTCTAAAGACTATGTAAACAAAATAACATAGTCTCCTAACAGTTGTAATAATCACAAGCATTATTCTATGTCGTCACTGCTTGTGCTATCATCAATTGAATACTTACATCAGAAATGGATCAAGTCAAACTCTAGATATACTTCCTCTTGACATCTTGGGAGGAACATATATAACATTGGAAGAAAGCCATTCCATGCTGTCTATGAAATAAAAAACATTTTTCAGTGAAATTGATGCAAAGGCATTGGGAAGCTTCAGAAAAAACTGTTTCATGCATTACAGAAGGTATGTATTTTCTTCTATTACCTTTTGCTGATACCATTTTCATCAATAAAGGTCTTTGGCTGCAAAAGATACAAAGAAAACCCTTTTTATATCATAGTGAGAACAACCTTGATATAATTCCTCTGGCTTTGAATTATAATGTATGTCATCAGTAATGTAAGTTGTTATAATTTACTTCTGACATTAAGATGTTGCTTTAGGGCACATTGTTGCAAATATATCCTATTCACTTTCTTGCCTTC
>NW_016830239.1:0-753 GCF_001698545.2 Rhinopithecus bieti
TATATATATTTTTTTTTGAGATGGAGTCTCGCTGTTTCCCAGCTGGAGTGCAGTGGCGTGATTTCGGCTCACTGCAAACTCCACCTCCCGGGTTCACGCCATTCTCCTGCCTCAGCCTCCCGAGTAGCTGGGACTACAGGCGCCCCCTACCATGCCCAGCTAATTTTTTGTATTTTTACTAGAAACAAGGTTTAACCGTGTTAGCCAGGATGATCTCGATCTCCTGACTTCGTGATCTGCCCGCCTCGGCCTCCCAAAGTGCTGGGATTACAGGCGTGAGCCACTGTGTCCGGCCTAGTAACTTAATATATATGATATGACTAGCTTTAAATGTTTTCACCAAGGCCGGGCGGTGGCTTATGCCTGTAATCCCAGAACCTTGGGAGGCTGAGGCGGGCGGATCACTTGAGACCAGGAGTTTGAGACCAGCCTGGCCAATATGGTGAAAAGCCCCATCTCAGGCCGGTCGCGGTGGCTCAAGCCTGTAATCCCAGCACTTGGGGAGGCCGAGACGGGCGGATCACGAGGTCAAGAGATCGAGACCATCCTGGCTAACACGGTGAAACCCCGTCTCTACTAAAAAATACAAAAAACTAGCCGGGCGAGGTGGCGGGCGTCTGTAGTCCCAGCCACTTGGGAGGCTGAGGCAGGAGAATGGCATAAACCCAGGAGGCGGAGCTTGCAGTGAGCTGAGATCCGGCCATTGCACTTCAGCCTGGGCGACAGAGCGAGACTCCATCTCAAAAAAAAAAA
>NW_016830240.1:0-1870 GCF_001698545.2 Rhinopithecus bieti
CTTGGCCTCCCAAAGTGCTGGGGATTACAGGCTTGAGCCACCGCGCCAGGCCAAGTTCTTGAAAATTCTTAAACTCATCACATCCCTTCAGGTCTCCAAGGAATGCTAAGTTTCCTTCCTGTTATGAGAGACATGAAGTGAGCTTAATGTTGGGAGATGAATTCTGGATGGCCCTCAGGGGCTGAACTGCAGGGTGCCAGACTTTGGGATATAGCAGAGAGAGCTTGGCATGACTTATTACTCCAGGCTGTAGAATCCTGGAAAAGAGCTACCATGCAGCCCACGCCCGGTTGACTGGAGGACCACCTTAGTGGAAAGGGGGACAATCAGGGCCTCTGGCCTGCCATGTGCACAAGCATAACAACTGCTTTTGTTTAATGTGTGGATGGAATATTTGATCCATTTCAACCAGGCATTTGCATCTTGGTATGCTGTCTTAATTGCCAAAGTTTATTTTAAGTTTTTAACTTTTATGATCTTCTAGTAAAATGAATGTTTCCTTTAGCACCTATTTTGTTAGTTTTAAACCAGAGAAAGCAAAATACCATTTTACATTTAACAATGCTTTTGTATGATTTTTATACTAGATAAGCTAAATTTTACCTTTATATTAGTGTGTTATTAATGTTAAACTTAATTTTAATAAAACCTTGTAGACATATTTATCTAATTTTAATGTTTGATCATAAGGCAAGATTTTATAGACTCTTTTAACATTTTATAATTTTGTTAAAGAGCAGGTTGGTGCTTTAAGAAAACCTGTTGCGTTTTGACTTTAATGTCCAGTTCACAGAAAACTGGATATATCTTTTAACTTTAGCTAATATGTTTACACACAGAATTTACACACAATTAATGTTTTAAAACTTGCTTAAAATTTTAAAACAAAATATACATTTTTTAACATTTTAATGTAGGTAAAAATCCACATTCTTATGCCTCCTTATAATCATTTTATCAAAGGTATACTTTACTTTCCTTATACACCTTGCACACAAACTGACTCTTCAATAGTTTAACATTTAGGAGGCCTAATTACTTTTAAATTATACAACATTTCTTGCATAAATTATTTTTTAACACACTTTTTTTTAATAACTTTTTTTTCTTTCACGACTTTTACAGGCAATTTTTCGACATGCCTTAACTTTCTGACTTACTACAAACATTTCTTTCTTTAAACAACCAGTTAATTTATTTGTTTCAGGACAAGAATTTACCCTATAACACTCTTTTTATATAAATCCCACCCCCACTTTTTTCCCCCTTTTTTTCGAAGATGATAACCATTCTTTTCTAAAGAGAATCTTTTTTTTTTTCTGTCTGTAGACTCACTGTCTAAGGCCACAAGAATAGAAGTTACTATAATACATGTTACACTGTTAACTTTTACCAAACTTTACTTTTGTTGAAAACCTTACAAGTTTGTGATTTTAATTATCCTTTGCTATTAATAAGACCTTGTTTTGTCCAAATTAACTTAGAATTGGTATAGATGGCCTTTTTTTTTTAACTCCTTGTGTATCTCTTTCTCTCTTTTTTTGTCTCTGACTTTGTCTCCCTCTCTGACTTTCCTTTTGACTCTGTCTCTTCCTCTCTCTCTCTGCCTCTCTCTTTCTTTCTCTCTCCTTGACTCCCTTTTTGCCTCTTTTCCTCTCTGTCTCTTTTCTTTCTCTCTGCTGGTCTTTCCTTGCCTTTGCCAGCTGCTTATGCTGCTGTTCTCTCAACCACTGTGTGTTGCAGGCGGGGGGTCTAAAACCATCTGTAACCAGTGTCTATGTATAGGAGCTGGTCTGGGTGTCCTGGCTTACAGGTTACCTTGTGCCATACCTTTGAAACAATGGACCTGTCTAGGCTTCCTTTTTTTTTT
>NW_016830241.1:0-1806 GCF_001698545.2 Rhinopithecus bieti
CCCTCAAATACCAGTCAAAACGCAAGGGTATATCAAAAAGGAACATTTAAATACTGGGTGTGTGTCTCTGTCTTAGGACATAGAATTGAGAAGGGAAGTGCAATCATATGCACTATATGGTCTACGGGGGTGAGAAACCTTAGGTCTCAGGGAAGATCTGTTCTCTATTTCTGTGGGCTTGAATAATAATAGTTTTCTTCCTTTCTTTTCTTTTCCTTTTTTTTTTTTTTTTGAGACGGAATTTCACTCTGTCACCCAGGCTGGAACGCAGTAGTGCGATCTCCGCTCACTGCAACCTCCGCCTCCCGGGTTCAAACGATTCTCCTGCCTCAGCCTTCCGAGTAAATGGGATTACAGGTGAGTGCCACCGTGCCCGGCTAAGTTTTGTATTTTTAGTACAGATGGGTTTCACCATGTTGGCCAGGCTGGTCTTGAACTCCTGACATCAGGTGATCCACCCACTTCAGCCTCCCAAAGTGCTGGGATTACAGGTGTGAGCCACTGCGCCGGCCGAATAATAGTTTTCCAGTAACTTCTACTTTTGATCAAAGACAATTTCGTATGAAGATTTCTGAGGACTTTTTAAATAATTTCTCTCAAGATTTTGGAGAAATAAAAATATTAGAGAGTTAGTATTTCAAAGGATAGTAAGAATCTATAGTAACTTACTCTGACATCAGTTTCCCGACAAGAGGTGATAGTTATTTTAAAACTAAATTATGCATCACTTCACTCCCTACTTTCATTATTTTCCACCTGAACACTGAGCGCATGACTGGTGGCCTAATTATACGAAAAACATAAGCCAGAAGGCTTGAATTCTAAGCATTAAATTTAAGACTGATTGGACATCAGAATCATCAACTATACCCCTCTGTTTAGTATACTCAAATCATAAAGCCAATAAATGCCACAGTAATAACTACAACATGTCTTTTGTTATCATTATCATATATGTCCAAGTGTTAATGGCTGAAAACAGCCTTTTTCATAGCGAAATCTAACACCATTTGGATCTTCAAACTGATGTTAACATATAAGCATTAAGTGTAAGGTTTTTTAAAGTGGTAAAAAATATATATTTTCTACAGATGATGAATTACTAGATATTGGTGTTGAGAAAAACATTAGAATCTTTCATTATACTTATTTTTGATCACTAACACAAAGCATAATCAATCATATAGGCATAGTACTAAGCAAAACTGAGTAATACCTAAAATTACAAATGGTAGAGTATTCTCCATGGAAATTCCCAGCCCAAAAGATACTTCAACAGAATCTGCAAAACAAAAGCTTATAATCTAAAACAAAGACAAATATTTTTGTTCCAAAGGTAGGCCCAAAGAGATAGAACTTTTAAATCTCTATATTTCTTACATATTTTTTTCTATAAAGTATTTAACTCTTTTTTTTCACATACTGCTAAAAATCTGCAACTAGTTTTGTATATATGCATGTGTTATTTTGTAGTTTTAGAGAACTGAATATACTTGGCAAAGGATGAGAAAAGCTGCATTACAATGATGAGTTTTCAAACAAAAATATAACAGAATATTATTAAATTCCTGACTCAGTTCCTTTTAAAAAGTTCAACTGCATCAATTTTGATTTCTTATTAAAGCAAATATGGCATTTCCCTTCTTTTCAAACTCAATTATAATTCCCACTGGGCAAAAACTTATTTCTCCTATGGCTTTTGCTACGGATCAGTCCAGAGTCCAGAATATTTGGCATGCGTCCTGACTCATTGTGTAGGCTCCTTTTTAGCTTTGTTCAACAAAATTAAAATTTGACAGTTCCCTG
>NW_016830242.1:0-1106 GCF_001698545.2 Rhinopithecus bieti
TGAGTTCTAGTGTTTTGATTTATAAATCCCACAAATAAGTGAGAACATGTGATGTTTGTCTTTCTGTTCTCGGTTTATTTCACTTTTCACTTAACATAATGATCTCTAGTTCTATATATGTTGTTGCAAATTACTGGATCTAATTTTATGGCCGAATAGTATTCCACTGTGTATATGTACCACATTTCCTTTATCCATTGATCTGTTGATGAACACTTAGGTTGCTTCCAAATCTTAGCTATTGTAAATAGTTCTGCAGATTGTCCTGATGAATAGGCAAAGAAAAGGTGATATATGCATAAAATTGAATATAATCCAGCCTTAAAAAAAAAAAGAAGGAAATTCTGTAATATGCAACTGCATGGATGAGCCTTGAGGGTGTTATGCTAAGCAAAATAAGCCAATCACAGAAAGATAAATACTACACTTATTCCACTTAAATGAAATATCTAAAATAGTGAAATGTATAGAATCAGAAAGTAGAATGGCACTTGCCAGGGGCTGCTGGGAAGGTGAGGAATGGGCGTAAAATTTCAGTGAAGCAAGATGAATAAATCTTAGGATTATCTTCTAAGCAATGAAATATCCATTTTGATGTTGCTATTTATCCAATCTAGAAAAAAGTAACCTTTTTTCCTTATAAGTAATATCTTGGAAGGTACTCAAGTATATCTGATGTCTCCACCAATCCTAATCAGGGGAGCTGTCAGGACAACTTTGATCAGCATGGTGAGGGTAGTAGTTTGTTTGCTTTTAGGCATTTGGACTCTAAAACAATCTCAAGAGATTGCCTTAATTCTGGAATTTGATTCCCAGAAGACTATGAGAAAATTTCCAAAAATATACAAAAAAGAGCAGCTGTCTTACTAAAGTCAAAGGCTTAATTTATTGCACTTTGTTGGAGTAAAACAAATTACAAACATTTTTACTTGGGGCAAAGAGGACTCATTTGTTTAGATTATTAAGGGCCCAAGAACCAAAATGGTCCATATTAAGGAAGAGATGTACTTTCCTAGGAATCAAAGCCTGTTAGAAACTCTGCAGAGTTTAGACCCCAATAAACTTGTTTGTGGAGGCCTGGGGAGTTTCTTCAGACCCCCAATAAA
>NW_016830242.1:5271-7267 GCF_001698545.2 Rhinopithecus bieti
TTAAAAAGTTGGGGGATAAAGTTAAGGCATAGAGTTTTTATAAACATTATTTTTGCTTTTTTATTTGTTTATGCAAATAGTGTTAAGTTTTTATCAGATTGAAATAATAAATTATAAGATAATATTTACAGGCCTTGTGGTAACCTCAAACCAAACAACATACAATGGATACACAAAAAACAAAAAACAAGAAGCAATCATATCACCAGCAAAAATCACCTGCACTAAAAACAGAAAGGAAAAAAAGAAGGAAGAGAAGAACATAAAACAACCAGAAAACAAATAACAAGATGGCAGGATTAACTCCTTACTTATTAATAATGACATTGAATGTATATGAACTAAACTCTCCAATCAAAAGACATAGACTGGCTGAATGGATGAACAAACAAGATCTGATGCTTACAAGAAATACACTTCGCTTATAAAGGCACACATAGACAGAAAATAAAAGAATGGAAAAAAGACATTCCATGCTAATAAAAAACCAAAAGGAGCAGGAGTCACTATACTTACATCAGACAAAATAGATTTCAACCCAAAAATATAAGAGACAAACAAAGTCACTAAATTATCATAAAGGGGTAAATTCAGCAAGAGGATATAACAATTTTAAATATATATGCATCCGACAAGGGAGCATCCAGATATATAAAGTAAATATCATTAGAGATAAAAAGAGAGATAGGCTCCAGTATAATAATTGTTGGAGACTTCAGCACCCCACCTTCAGCATTAGACAGATGTTCCAAACAGAAGATCAACAAAGAAAAACAGACTTAATCTGCACTACAGACTAAAAGGATCTAACCGATATTCACAGAATATTTCATCCAAGAGCTGCAGAACACACATTATTTTCCTCAGTATGTAGATTATTCTAAAGGATAAACCGTATGTTAAGCCACAAAACAAATCTTAAAACATTCAAAAAATTGAAATAATATCGAGAATCTTCTCTGTCCACAATGGAATAAAACTGGACATTAATAACAGGAGGAATTTTGGAAACTATACAAATACATAGAAATTAAGCAATATGCTCCTGAGTGACCAGTTTGTCAAGGAAACAATTAAGAAGGAAATTGAGAAAATTTTTGAAACAAACGATAATAGAAACACAACATACCAAAACCTAGGGAATATAGCAAAAGTGATACTAAGAGGGAGGTTTATAGCTACCAGTGCCTACATTATAAAAAAGGAAAACTTCAAATGAGCAATCTAACAATGCATCTTAAACAACTAGAAAAGGAAGAGCAAAGCAAACCCAAAATTAGTGGAAGAAAAAGAATAATAAAGATCAGATCAGAAATAAATGAAATTGAAATGAAAAAACAATATGAAAGATCAATGAAACAAAAAAAATTGGTTTTTTGAAAAGTTAAACAAAATTAACAATCCTTGAGCTAGACTAAGAAAAGAGAGAGATCCAAATAAATAAAATCACAAATGAAAAAGGAGACATTATAACTGATACTGCAGAAATTCAAAGGATTATCAGTGACTACTATGAACAAGTATATGCCATGAAATTGGAAAATCCAGAAGTAATGGACAAATTGCTAGACACACACAACCTACCAAGACTGAACCAGGAAGAAACCCAAAACCTGAACAGATCAATAACAAGTTTGAAGCCATAATAAAAAGTTTACCAGTAAAGAAAAGCTTGAGACCTGAAGTCATTACTGATGAATTCTACCAAACATTTGAAAAGAACTCATACCAATCTTCTTCAAACTATTCCAAAAAATAGAGGAGGATGGAACACTTCCAAACTTATCCTAAGAGGCCAGTATTATCTTGATACCAAAACCAAACAAACACACATCAAAAAAGAAAACTACAAACCACTATTGCTGATGAATATTAATGCAAAAATTATCAATAAAATACTAGCAAACAAAATTTGACCAATACATTAGAAAGATCATTCATCGGGGCGGAGCAAGATGGCCGAATAGGAACAGCTCCAGTCTCCAACTCCCAGCGC
>NW_016830243.1:0-1524 GCF_001698545.2 Rhinopithecus bieti
GTACAGTGGTATTTATTAATACAACTAATTAATCACAACCAGTTACAGAGTTCTTTGTTCCTTCTCCACTCCCATGGCTTCACTTGACTATCTTTAAAAAAAAAAAAATAGAACATTCATGACAGGGCCCAGTGGCTCACGCCTGCAATCCCAGCACTTTGGGAGACTGAGGCAGGTGGATTGCTTGAGCCCAGGAGTTCGAAACCAGCATGGGGAATGTGGTGAAACCCAGTCCCTACCAAAAAAGAAAAAAAAAAATTAGCCAGGTATGGTAACATGTGCCTATAGTCCCAGCTACTTGTAGCCCCAGAAGTCGAGGCTGCAGTGAGCTGTGATCATACCACTGCACTCCAGCTGGGGCGACAGAGCAGACCCTGTCTCAAAACAAACAAACAAACAAAAAAAAGTAAAAAAGTATATTCAACCTAACTCATATGTATACAGGACACCAGGGCTGATCACTGCCTGCTCTAGCACATAGAAATCTTGATTGTCAAATTCATGCATCTAAGAGGGGCAAAAACTCCCAGCTCAGGTCCAGATCTAGATCTGGCCTTCCTGTTAGGCTTCCTATTGAGCTCACTGTTACGTAAGACACAAGTTATAGAAATGATTTTAAATAACCCAAGACATCATGGAATAACTATATTAGCACATCTCCCTTTACTTTTTTTTTTTCTTTTGAGACAGGGTCTTGTTCTGTCACCCAGGCTGGAGTGCAGTGGCGTAATCACAGCTCACTGCAGCCTCAACCTCCCATGCTCAAGCAATCCTCCCACCTCAGCCTCCTGAGTAGCTGGGACCACAGGTACATGGCACCAAGCCTGACTAATTTTTAAATATTTTTTATAGAGATGGGGGCTCCCTATGTTACCCAGGCTGGTCTTGAACTCCCGGGTTCAAGTGATTCTTCTGCCTCAGCCTCCCAAAGTGCTGGGATTACAGGTGTGAGCCATCGCACCCGGCTACATCTCTCTTTTCAAAGCACACATAGTGTCTTATTTTCTGTTGTTGGTTAGTTAGGCTAAGTAAATTATAGCCAACTCACTCTATGAAATATTAGGTTGCTGTTAATAATGCAAAAGATAAAGACTATCACAACATGGAAAAAAATTTCCAAAACAGTATTAAATAAAATAACAAAAAAGTACACGAAAAGGATCACAATCATGTAAAACATAGGTACATATGGATAAAGATAGGAGGGGAACAGAATTATCAGTTATATTATGGTAGCAGAATTGAGTGAGATTTTCATCTTTAATTTCTTTCAATGTTGCATTAATAAATTATTTAACCAATGTTTTAAAACACTCTATATATTATAAAATGATTAGCTAAACTATATCCATTTTTTCATAGCTATAAATCCACAGAAACCTTTGGGTGTAGTCTAAAAAATATTTTAGATTTCTCAAGTTTCATTACTTTAAAACCGAACTAGGAGTCAAATTCAGTTGTCTCTGCTTACTAACAGCACGGTCCTGGGAAAGTCACAGAACCTCTCTAATCCTTGTGTTCCTC
>NW_016830243.1:3933-15553 GCF_001698545.2 Rhinopithecus bieti
AAATTTAAAAAAACAGGACTCGGGGAGAAAATTTAAAGCACAGCAAGAAAATTTGCCGGGCCAAGCACTGTGGCTCCTGCCTGTAATCCCAGCACTTTGGGAGGCCGAGGTGGGCAGATCACTTGAGGTCAGGAGTTCAAGACCAGCCTGGGCAATATGGCGAAACCTGGTCTCCACTAAAAATATAAAAATTAACCGGGTGTGTTGGCGCCTGCCTGCCTGGATGCTGAGGTGGGAGAATCACCTGAGCCCTGGAGGTCGAGGCTGCAGTGAGCTGTGATGGCGGCACTGCACTCTAACCTGGGCGACAGTGAGACGTGGTCTCAAAAACAAAAGAGGTCTCATACTCCACCTATATCTAAAAAGAAGTCCCTCCAACTTCCATTTAGATAGAGATGGAGTATGAGACTTCAGATAGATAAACAAAGAGGAAAAAATATTAAGTGTATTAAGTTTGTCTGAAATGTACTATATAGCATTCGATAATTCAGGATGGGTCCTACAGAAACCAAGGATTTGCCTCTCCATATAAAAACTAATTTTTTTGTAATCTCAGCACTTTGAGACTCCTAAGCGAGGGATCGCTTGAGCTCAGGAGTTCGAGACCCATCTGGGCAACACGGTGAAGCCCCATCTCTACAAGTAATAACAAAAATTAGCCTGCGAAACCCCGTCTCTACAAATAATACAAAAATTAGCCAGGCGCACTGGCGCAGTCTGTAGTCCCAGCTACTTGGGAGGTTTGAGGTGGGAAGATTACTTGAGCCAGGGAGGTCGAGGCTGCAGTGAGCGGAGATCGCGCCACTGCACTTCAGCCTGGTCTACAGCAAGATCCTGTCTCCAAAAAAAAGAAAAACAAAACAAAAACAAAAACAAAACTCACTTTTCAAAAAGAATTGGGATGGTACAGACTCCTCATGAATAAATGACTAAAATAGAGGAAAACTAAAATCAAAAGGTGCTTTTTTTTTTTTTTTTTTTTGAGACTGAGTGTCGCTCTGTCGCCCAGGCTGGACTGCAACCTCCACCTCCCGGGTTCAAGCGATTTTTGGCCTCAGCCACCCAAGGAGCTGGGATTACAGGCGCGCGCCACTATGCCTGGCTAATTTTTGTGTTTTTAGTAGAGACGGGGTTTCACCATGTTGGCCAGCTGGTCTCAAACTCCTGACCTCAAGTGATCCGCCCGCCTTGGCCTCCCAAAGTGCTGGGATTACAGGCGTGAGCCACCGCGACTAGCCAAAAGACACTTTTTTAAAAATTTAATAATCAATAACTATTTAATTTCTTGACCTCTTTTTCTATGAAAGATTCCAGGTACTTTCAAAAAGCATCTTCCTTAAATATATTTTAAATTTGAAACGAAAACTGTTAAGTTCCCATAGTTACTTATGAGTTAGTACATTTTATGGTAGTGAAAGTTAGAGACAGGAAAAAGAAATCATTCTTAGTATTGTAAAGATACATTCATAATTAATTATTTTTAATAGGTGGGAAATCATTGATGAGTATAGTTATCAAATAATGCAAAGCAGAAAGCAATTAGTCAGTATATTATAATTTAATTCAGACATAGGCAGAGGTGATGTCACTTTTGTGTTCTCAGAAGAATTTTAAAGGAGGAATTGCTAAATTAAGACACCGTATAAATAAAGTTGCTTCAATCTAGGAAAGCTGATTGAAAAAAATAAATAAAAAATATGAAGTTGCAGAAGAAATGCCAAATTTATTTAGAGAACAAATAGATTTTCAGTACTTTCAAATCGTTGTGTTAAAGTCAGTATTTTACATAGGGATATATCTATTTACTTAAACAAGTTCCAAAAGGATATTGCTTGGTGAATTTTTTTTTTGTTTCGTTTTGTTTTTTAGATAGAGTTTCTCTCTGTCACCCAAGCTGGAGTGCAGTGGCATGATCTTGGCTCACTGCAACGGCCACCTCCAAGGTTTCAGTGATTCGCCAGCCTCAGCCTCCCAAGTAGCTGGCATTACAGGCGCCTGCCACTATGCTCAGCTAATTTTTGTGTTTTTTAGTAGAGACAGAGTATCACCATGTTGGCCAGGCTGGTCTTGAACTCCTGACCTGAAGTGATCCGCCCACCTTAGCCTCCCAAAGTGCTGGGATTACAGGATGAGCCACGGCGCCCAGCCCTGCTTGGTGGTTCTTTATCACCCTGATTTTATTTACTATATATACTTTAATTAATAAAATTTACTATCTATTTGAATAGTCTGTAATTCAGAGTTTTCACTAATTTACCTACACTTTTCTACAATTAACTGATGTCAAAAGCCATTTTTATTGATACTGTGGATGGAGGCAAATAAAATAGAAAGCATGATCTCAGTCTTACAACCAGTCTGACTTTAACTCAAGGTTACTGATATTGCTTAAGTGCTGTGGGTCTGGAGCCAACCTGGTTGAACTTTTTCAGCCCCTGACTGGCTCCAGTGTTAGGGTAATGAGCTGGTTCCGGAGTGTCAGTTGCTTTAGCTTATTGTGGCTAGTAGATGGTCCAATCATGCTTCTATTTATGAAGACCCCAAGTACTCAGGTTAATGTGGGAAAATCAAAGGCTCTGTCTGGAAAATGTTGCCATTAGCATTGGCCTAGCAAAAGAAAATGAGAGAAAGAAAAACAAAGAGCTTAGAAAATTTATTTTCTAAATGACCAACTCTCAAAGACAGTAATATATTTTGTTTTTACTGAAACTCTTAAATTTTCCTTAGTTTAAATTTATTCTTGGCCTATGTAAGTGACAGTGCCAGATTCAAACATTTTAGGCAGTGTGGCTCCAGAATCTTCTTTTTTATTTTTTATTTTCATTATTTTATTTATTTATCTATTTTTGAGGCAGGGTCTCACTCTGTCTCCCAGGCTGGAGTGCAGTGGCCCGATCTTGGCTCACTGCAACTTCCGTCTCTGGGACTCAAGCTATTATCCTGCCTCGGACCCCTGAGTAGATGGGACCACAAGGGCACACCACCGCGCCCGTCTAATTTTTGTGATTTTTGTAGAGTCGGGGTTTCACTATGGTGCTCAGGCTAATCTCGAACTCCTGAGCTCATGTGACCCATGAACTCACCTTGGCCTCTCAAAGTGTTGGTATTACAGACATCAGCCACCACACCTGGCCAGAATCTTCTTTTTAAAAATCACTACACTGTACTATCCAAGTAGGGCAAAAGGAAGAATACACTCCAAGGTACAAAGGCAGGAAATGGTAGAGTATGTTTAATAAGCAGTTTAGTTTTTAACACAGTATGTAGGAGAATAATAGGAGTGAAGGACAAAAAATTACGTTGGGACTATATCCTGAAGGACCTTGATTGCCAGACTCAGGATGAACTTAAATATATATCACATTTAGAAATAAAAGATAGACCTATAAACTAACACTGCATAGTTCATTGTAGTAAAGATAGTTCACTACAAATAGTTCATTTGTAGTTCCTAAAAAGTCCTCCTGTTTTAGTTTTTCAACTGTGATTCTACTTGTGTCAAATGAACTTTAATAAATGTTTCTAATCAAGTTTAGTAAGTTATTCTAAGTATGTTAGACTTCTTAAAAAGCTAGTAGTAGAATCTTCCTTTCCATTGATTTTGAATGCTTTTTTCCTACAAAATTCACCAAATTACTTTTTCTCGTTGTATTGTATACTTAATAGACAACACAAATTTCAACAACTCATTGGTCAGTAAGGAATACACAAAATATCGTGTGTGGATTCTGTTTGATTTTCTCAATAACTCACAATATCAACAAACTTGGTCATGATTTATTTATTTATTTTTGTTTCATGATTTATTAATTTGTGTTTACAGATTATTATTACATTTGATATGGTAAAAATACTTTGGGCTAAAGTGGTAATTTTATTTTTAATTTTCCTTTTTCAGTTGAGCTATAGTGCAAATCTATGGGCATTTTATTCTAGCATAATTTGGAAGTCCAACTGGACGTCAAGAAGTCCTAATTCCTAATATGCATCAGATATATAAAGTGTTACTAAGAATTACTGGCTCGAATGAATTTTAACAAAAACAAATGTACACCTTCCAAGTGCGGACCGAGTGTTCTCGCCTCTTCGAAGTCGTACACTCTCTTGGAGGCTAATCTGTTTATTCTAATGTGGTTGTTATTGCTAAATTGCCTTTTGAAACTACATAGATATATAGACTCGACCTCTCGAGGACATCGTAGCACATTCATGAATCTTACATATCCTCAAAAAAGAAAATCTTTCATATTTGAAACGTAGGCAATGATATCTAGATATCATCTAGAAATCACTTGGGTGGACAGATTCTCTTTGGCCAATGTGTAATCAAACCAAATGATACCATAATGAATACCCTACGTTATTCTTTTACAGTAGTGAAGGGCAATTCCCAAATAAAGGAGGAGAGCGCGACACAATATTTTGAGCATTGATAGCATAATTTAACATCAGTGTATAACCTTCCAAGACTCCAATATATGTGAACATTCCATCTTACAGATAGAACTCTAATGCATGCTGTGCAGGTGTGAGGTGTGGTAATTCACACAGCTGCTCTTTGACGGTATAGATACACAAGGGCAGAGACTCCGAGTGTACATCAACTACACCTAAATCTACAGGTATCTGCAGGCTTCCCATACTGCTCACGCAATAGCCCTACCTTCCCACCTAATAGAACCAGGACAGAGTTCTTTTACACTAACTGGTAGGGATTTAGAATTAATCGGTTTTCTAAATCCAGTATCCAATGTACCAAAGGAACCATAAAAAAATTCTCGGATCTCTGAGAGCGGTGCGCAGAGCGTGTGTGTGATACCCACTCAGGTTTGACATGAGAAAGCCACTGACCCAGTGGCCTGGTGTGTTTCTCTTTTCAGCTGAAGTTTGAGCCCTATTCCCTCGTCCCTTGATCATATCTGAACCTTGTCACATGCTCTAGGCAGGCTTCAACTTGTATTCACAGTCCTCAAGAACTGTACCGACGCAGATATACTAGTATGGCAAGGTATAGCGTCCCCTATACTTGCACCCTAAATAGTTCTACAGTCGTAGACCATATACTGTCCAAACGATTCCTACTGTCCGGGCCCAAGGACACTTGCTCATGTTCCCAGGAACTCCTGCTGCCATGTTCTTCTGCGCGAAGTCAGATAGGAGACAAACATAAATTGTAGTTCTGTACTACTACCTCAGACACAATATTTTGGAACTTTAGAATATCTACTTATGGGTTAGCTTTGCTGGTCCCAGTTTATTCTTTTTCATTGGCCCACATTGAACTTTCACATTACTCATGATCAAACATCAAACATCTTTGGGTACTGATACATATGTGTCAGATAATGATATTTTTATATAGCATTTCTTATTTTAGTAAACTCACCTGCATTGCTAATTTGATCATCACAACAATTTTGGTAAAAGTATGTAATACTGGTATAATAAGCCAGTGTTCTACTATATTTTCATGTTTTTTAATATCCTCATTTTGCCACACTCAGTCAACTCAAAATGTAGCCAATTGTATAATTGGCATCAGATACCTGGATGGCTCTCTTTTCCGATATTCATTGTCAACAAGGTGTGGAAAATTGTTACAATATAATTTTTGCTTCTCTTAATATTGAGGTGAAATAATGTTGCTGATACAACGAACACAGACATCAGGCTATAGGAACTCTCTCAAAATAATATACCACAGATACCTCTTTCGTTTTATTTGTGTCAATTATTCCTATTCTCCCATTGCAGACTACCAGAACCTCTACTGTGAGAATATGTTTTTTTTTACCTTTTATTTCACTTTTTCAGTTTAATGACTTTCCAATGTAATGAGTTTCTTTATGCGAGTTAACCGCCTTCTTATTTGGCCCTACATCATTATTGGGAGCATAGAATAAGATCATACCAGCAAAAGTAGAAACCTTCTTAAATAACTAAATAATAACCAACATATGTTGAGTGCTTACTTTGTGACCAGCACTGTTCCAAACTCTTTCACTTGTGTTAAGCTACTTAATTCTTGTAACAACCCTAAAAGATAGACACTGTTATTATCTCCATTTTATCAATAAAGAAAATTAGATAATGGGAGTTTAAATAATATGCTGAAAGTCACAGAGCTAAGAAAGTAAATGATGGATACAAATCCAAGCAGTTGACTCCAGAGCCCCTACTTCTAACCGCTATGATATATTGCCTCTATGCTACAGGTACAGGGCAATTTAATATTTACTTCATACCCTCAATGTCTTTGATAGATACTAGGATCAGTTTTCTATTTTAAAAAGAAAGTCAAAATAATGGCAAAACATAATTTAAAAAACCAGAAGATTTATAAAACACTATCTGCATGCAGATTGATTTTGACACTAGCAGCACACATTCGAGAATCCTTTTGTATTACTGTTCTAGGCACAAAGCAAATATTTTGGAGATCATTTAATAAAAGTACTAAAGAAATACTTCCCATGAGTTAATTTTATTACCATGTTTTCAAAATGTCAGCAGAAGTATAAAAAAAGATTCCTATTATATTTATGCCCAAATCACTACCAACAGATCTAATTCTACAGTCTTTATTAAGGTTATTCATAAAAGTCTGACACCTCTAATCATTTTTAAAGATCCTGAATTTCCTACTCCAAATATAACTGCAGAGATTATTAAAAACACTGCTGTCTGAATGGTAGCATTTTAGGTAGTTATACTTTTCTTATTTATACATTTAATGTATTATTTCCTAAAAAGCCCACAATAGACATTTGTAGTATCACCGTTATAATCAGAAAACAATTTTCATTGAAAGTCAATGAACTAACCCATTGGAGCTCTCAAATGGCAATATAATGCTAGGCATCATCAAAGGTTAATTAAGAATTGAAATAAAGCAGAAGATACAGGCCTGCCTGAGGCAAAAAAAATGTGAAATGAATACAGATCATCAGGGCATGTCCCTCAAACGACATATTTTTCAGTTCACTTAGTAGAATACACAGCCTAAACAGCGTACATGAGACAAATAAAAAGACAGTCTAAAAAATATGTTCCCAAATGATGATACATAATGTATCATACACTTTTTCTAGAGGTAGGGCTTAAGAATCTGCATTTTAAACCAACTCCCCCAAGTGATTCTTAAGCACATTAAAACCCAAGAACCACTGTAGTAGGTGCTCAGTAAGTGCTTGTTAGCTTGAGTATGACATTTTAGTAAAGCAGGCTGAATGTTTGAGTTTACTTGGTGCTCCAGGTCTGTGAGTTAGCAAAATACATATATTTGAAGGAGTTTAAAAGGATTTCCAAGGAAGTATAAGAACCAATGGCGTGACCGAGGGAAGAAGGGAGATATGACAATAAAACATCTTCATGTCTTAAATAAAACAGAAAAGTAAAATACCTCTTTCTGATTATCTTTTTCTTCAGATAGTGGAATCTGAAAATACGGATTCTGAAAATACGGAGACAGAAAATATGGACTTTGAGAGTGTTTCTTCAGTTACAGCTCTGGAAGGCCTCTCTAAGCTACTTAATCCTGAAGAAGAGGATGATTCTGACTATGGACAGGTGGTCATACACTTACAGTTGAATTAGTTTTGTTTATGGGAAGTTGTGGAACCATATTTGAACAACCTGTTCCCACCTAGCTGTGGGAGCAGAGCTTTGTCATTTGATACATTCATAGGAAGCTACAAGGCTGATTATGCATGACAATGTAACCTCTAGTACATTTCTAGCAAACATAATTATATTTTTCTAAACCACCTGAACACTGAATAGGAAAATAGTTCTGTAACTATGGTAGCAATAGCCACATTTCAAAATGTTGTCATTTATATTTATGGCTAAAGAATGCCTGACAACCATTGCAGAGTGGTAGCTAGGATTGTTTAAGCCTAGACGATATTTCTATAAAGCAAATATTTTCAGTTATACAGTATTAATTGGACCCCCAAGTACGAGTCCCTTAATTTTTTAATTTGTCTACACATTAACGCAAAACAGAAAGTTTTTGAGCCAAATAATAGGGCAAACTAGCTTCAGCCTACCAAGATTGTCTTCCCAGTAATGCACAAATAAAGTTATGGAGTCTAATTAGTTGAGTAGCATTTGGGGTCAGGATAAGTAATGCCAGGAAGGCTTGCAGTAGCAAGATGGGCTTCATTTTAGGTAGAAGAGTTCCTTGAACTGACCTTTTACCACTCCAAGGTTATTGCCAGTATTCCCAGAACAATTAAAACACGTTTATATAACTCCCCTCTCTCCATTCTCCTATTTCTTA
The DNA here is from genome assembly GCF_001698545.2 of Rhinopithecus bieti. Taxonomy (NCBI): domain Eukaryota; kingdom Metazoa; phylum Chordata; class Mammalia; order Primates; family Cercopithecidae; genus Rhinopithecus; species Rhinopithecus bieti. Next base: position 12,218 of record NW_016830243.1, read on the forward strand.
ACTATCAGTGAGCCTTGGCTATCAGACTGCCTATGATAGGGCAAACAAAATTTGGGGCAAAAAATCCCATACTATAACAGAATATGTCAATTTGCATAAAATTATTTTAATGAAGTGTTTTGTTATATGACAAATTTACCATGAATAAATCATCTTTCACAAACGTATATATCAATTTACTCCTCCCAAAATTTATTTTTGCCACAATGTGGAGAAAAAAGCAAGCTATGAACAGGCAGCAAATTCAGTGGCTCAGACTGACACTGAACTGAGGTACCACCCTAAGGAAGAGCTTAGGTGGAATAGGGCAGAATAAATAAGATGTGAAATGGAAATAAAATTTGTAAAAGAACTGAGTCAGCTTGGAGCCAGGATCAGGAACCAGGAAGTTTTAGTCAGGGAAAAGTCTTAGTAGAGGCTGAACAAAGAAACATCAGGATATTAAGGACAGCATTGGCTATACACAACAAACAGGACACAGGAGAAAAAGTTAGGAACAATGTATCAGTGAAGTTGGGAAGGCAAGCTCATTTTTGCTACCTTAGTTGAAGTAGCAGAATAATAATTTTCTGGAGCCTACATGCTAGGAAAGGTAAGGTTATGCCATATAGAAAAAGTATATCAAGTATTTGAGAAACAGTGACCTTGAATATAGTGAAGTGGAACTTGTAACTGGGACAGATTCAAATATAAGGATTTACTCTGATTACAGAGCCTATTCCATTTGGTGTTAATGGTTGGAGGTGTTTATTTGCATCTAGAGGTGTTTCTAGAAGGAAAGATGAGTGCTTATGAGATTAGAGACTAACATAATATTACTGAGTTGTACAGTTTATAAAGGAAAATTACTATAATAATGTATGATTATGTATATCTGGGTTATAAGCAATTTTGAGATAATTGGTCATTCAGACACTACAGTACAGATATCATTAGAGGACACAAAATTAGAGTATCAGAACAGTGGGAGAATAATTAATGTTTCTAATGAACTATTACATTTTCCAGGAGAGAAACTGCTTTTCATTTTTTAACATGTATTAATCTTGGGAACTGTGGGATGATTACAAGAGTGATGTGTTTTTGAAAATATGCTCTCTGAAAACAGCAAGAGAACAGTTGCATACACATTGCTTCATTTACACTATCCCTTTTCTATATGATTTGTTAAGAATCTGGGAGATTGGGGAGAGAATGTGTCTGTCATTTTTCAAATCCATGAGGGGATCTTAAGGCCTGTGGGAAATAAGGTTCACTGCTCTTCACAGACATTATAATGAGGATGTTCTGTCTTACATATTACAAAGTGGCATGAATTGCAATGATAAATTGCTCAGATAATTGGCTGTAGATTAATGGTAAAGGCTCAAATGATGTTCCAACAGAAAACAATTGCCAGATGGTTTTTAATGTTTTTATGATCCCATTCCATCTTTTAACTTGAAATTTTATTTTAATCATTTATTTTCATTAAATTAATAAATTGAAATTCCTATGTGTTCTGAGCCAATCACTGTCCGTGGAGAGTATACCAATTTTTGTCATGAAAGTCCAAGATTTTTTTCTACTGCTTTTAATTTTATGTGGAAGGCAGCACTCAACAAGAGGTCCTCATGTTCTGAGAAATGCTTTACTCTGATTGACTATTACTGCTCTGATGATTAATAATTTAAGAAAAGTACTACACATTTATATGACTTTAGTGATTAAAAAGAGGGAAAAAAAGTCCCAAATATTTTCTTGGGATTTTCACATAAAAATGCCTGTAATGCCTTAACTGCAGACACAGCACTTTTGGAACACCTTTTGGAAAGGAATAGTTACTGTCTCAGACACTTTTGAGATATTATAGATTAATTTCTGATTTGTAACTTTTGGAATAGTTTCACATAATAAAGACCCATGTGAGCTGTTCCATCAGCTTTCAAGGACAGACACTACTCTCCTTGCCCAAACAAGACATTCTAACTTTTGTACATGTCTAAAGTCTTAGGAGATGAGGACAGGGGCCTGAAAAAAGAGAGATAGAGGTGCTAGTTGGCCAGTAGGCAAGAAGATAATAATTTTTTGACTGCCAGAAGTGGAGTGAGTTGGTGCTGCAGGGCATGACATCAGCAAAAACAATTAATAAGAAATTGGGATTTTCTTGAAATATCAAAAATCCCTGAGACAGGCCAATGAGGTGGTGTCGCTATAACAATAGTGTAATATGTGTTATACTTAGTTGAAAAAACGAAGATTGCTTGTATTGGTGAATCAGGGCAAGTCCTTTGGGGATGTGCATGCTTGTGCAGAAGATGGAAAAATAAACTTTTATGAAGACTGAAGTACATCAGCATATATTAGAGACTATTAGTTTGTTGTTGCTGTTTAAATCCACTAGTTCAGTGTCATGAGGCAGTGGGACAGGGAAGTGTTTCATACCTATAGTGGAAAAAAGTAAAAGCAGTTATCAGGGCTTTTGAATGATTAATTTGAAGTCTGAATACTTAGCTTCTGCTTAGTGTTAGTTTTTATTTCTATAAAACTTTTACATACTCTGTCCTCCATCTGACTACAACCAGACACTGCTAAACCCCAAAAGTGTCAATGCCTTTATACTAATACTTGGTTCTAACCTTCATAGAGATGAATGTGGCTCATTCCTCTATCCCAGGGATACATGAGTCACTGAGCTGGAACTAAGGATTTAGCCTGACCAAAGATCAATTCTGCCCTAGAGTCTATTAAACCAAAGACTTTTTGAAAGAACAAGGAAAGCATATTCACGATAGTACTTGGCATCTGTCTTTCTGTTGTATAACAATGATGGGTAATTAAACTGGAAAGCTCCATGAGTTTTTTGATGGAAATCCTATCAAATTTGTAGTATCACTAGTCATATAGGTTATACAAGTATTAATTATAGAATAGTGAACCTTTTCTCCTCCCTCAGACAAATGGTTTATCTACTATTGGAGCCATGGGTCCTGGGAATATTGGACCACCCCAAATAGAAGAACTCAAAGGTAAGTTATTTAACAAAGCAGTATAGATCAATATAATATTTTCCTTGGTAGAAAAATTATAGGGAGAGTAATACATACTAATACTAGTGTTTATTAAGATGAACTAAATAACAATGTATTGTATACTTGGACATTGCTAAGATAGTAGATTTTAAGTATTCTCATCACAAGTAAATGATAAGTAGGTGAGGTAATTCATATGTTGATTAGCTTGAGTTAGTCATCCACTGTGATACATATTTCAGAACATCATATGGTATATCATAAATATATACAATTTTTATTTGTTCATTAAAATGGAGAAATGAATAAATAATTTTAAAAAGAA
>NW_016830243.1:16093-18608 GCF_001698545.2 Rhinopithecus bieti
AGAGAGAGACTGGAATGATATGCAACAGAATAATAACCAGAATACTAACATTGATCATCTCCAGGCAGTTGAATTGTAGATTATTTTCTTCTTTTTGTTTATGTGTTTTTGCCAAATTCTCTACAGTGATTATTACAATTCTATAATGTATTGGTTCTGTATTGATAGAAACATTTAGTCAGTAGTTACTAATTTAGCTTGTTTTGACCAGAAAACAAGCTAGTGATTACAAATAATGTTTTATTTCAATGATCCCAAACTGAGTGTGAAGAAGAACAGGAGCAATTTAGAGAAGGAAAAAGCATGAGCTTCAGCTTTATCTTCCCTTTCTTCACAGTTAACCCTGAAACCAGTGAGGAAAATAACGAGGACATCTGGAATTCAGAAGAGGTTCCAGAAGGAGCAGAACATGATGATATGTGGGATGTTAGAGAAATCCCAGAGTAAGTCAAATGAAGCCAGGAATGTCTTTAGGAGTTTAAGTTAGCTGTGTCATCTGACAGCATTTTATTTTTTACAAGATTCATAAAGTAACATACCACATAAAAGATAAAACTACAGTGACACACAGAAAGCATGTGTAATTGATGATTTTTTTCCTTCTAGAGCAGAAACAAGTAATAAAGCATAACACCTTCCTTTCAGTTATTATCTAGCAAAAAATGAAAAATATAGTCATTTCCATTATACATTTATATTTAATGTCAGTTTGCTGTATAATGTGGAACTAGCAGTTGGAGAAAGCCAGCCCATTAAATTGCAAGCATTCATACAAACTAAATTACAATGCCATGTTTATTGTCAAGGACTTGCTTTTAATTACTCAATGTTCCACAATTTCGGTAAAAGGCTATGTTCTCTCTACAATTATCAATTATTACCCAGACTTGTTTACTAGATTTTCTAAGATTATGTTTAGTATTCAGTGTGTTTTGCAAGCAGGGTTCAAGACTTGCTTTGTAGCCTTTCCAATACAATCAAGTTATAAATATGAAATTTATAATTACTATAAAAAGCCTTTTATTATGATTTTAAAAGCACTCATACTTTTAATGAACCTTAAAATATATTTATATACATAGNCCACATTCCTTGCATATTTTCTGAGATAGAAGACCAAGAAAGTCATGTGTGGTTAGATCATTTTTTATTTTTTAGGGTCTATTTACCAAGATGCTTAGCTTCTTTACATTCTACCTTCCTATATTCTAGCAATTTCATGGAATTCATTCGTTGAGTTATTTAATAAATATTTCTTGAGAACCTCTTATGTATCAGGCAGTATGACCATCTCTGAGACTACAATGCAGATCAAAACAGAAAAAGTCCCTGTTCTGATTGAGCTAATAGATTTTTGGAGAAGACAATAAAACAAGCAACTACACAATTTTATCTTACATTAAGATGCTTATACATTGACGTCTTTGAGTTTACTTATTAAAAAAAAGCAGGTCCAATAAATGAGGCTAAATAATATTTTTACATTTCCCCAGCATTTTGAGCTATACAGTTTTACAGAGTTGAACATTTTACAAATCTTTAAAAATATAAAAAGCTTTAATTCTGTTGGTCATGATCGCCATTAACCAGAGGATAAGAAGGGAGAGGAAGTGAATTTCATTCATCATTTTAGTTAATTGCAAAAGATTTGTCTGGACAAATGTTTAAAATAATGGCTAAAATGAGGTCTAAGGATGGTTTTAAAATTTCAGTTATTATTGCTATACATACTCAAGAGGCTATTTGCCTTACTCAAGAGATATTCGCTCCAAGGCAGACTAGTTCACATTTCATGTATTTCTGTGCTGCCTGTATTTCTGATAATGTAGGTCTAATAATCTTTAAATTCTGAAGGCAATGATTCATATGTAAAATGTTATATATAAATCTGTAGTTAGGCTTTACAAAGCCCATGCTAGATAGAAGCTGGTAATTTCAAAATAATTGCCAGAATTGAAAACCTGACAATTGGGTACATTTCTGGGAATGCTTAAAATGACTCAAAGCAGTGTTCTGCACCTAATGCAGGTCTCCATTGGATGCTACAATAGTTAAAACAAATGTAAGCTGGGTTTTTGCATGCCTATGGAGCCTATCCACTTTTAAACATTTAAAGATGACATGTAGAAACCCAACCTCATGCTCAGCTCTGCATAAAGGACAAGTGGTAGAGATTTTCTTTAAAGCTTGTGTCTACATGAGGAAAATCCTGGACTAAAAAATGATCATTGTATCCACTGCTTTCAGTTTCTTTAATTGACATTATTATTTTGAGAATTATGTCATGCTTGCATGGAAAAGATATCAAAGGGTTTTTGTATAGTAAAAACAATGCAAGATAAGACATTTCTCTCCACATCCGATTGATTGTAGTTGTGATTTTTTCTTTTACATAAAAATATTTTTAAATATAATCCTATTTATGTTTCTGGAAAAATGTATAATATTTCTTTTCATATGTATATGGAGAGAGAGAGAGAGAGAGAGAGAGAGAGAGAGAGAGAGAGAGAGACTG
>NW_016830243.1:20951-27561 GCF_001698545.2 Rhinopithecus bieti
CTTCCTTCCTTCCTTCCTTCCTTCTTTCCTTCTTTCTCTCTTTCTTTCTTTCCTGAGACAGAGCCTTGCTCTGTTGCTCAGGCTGGAGTGCAGTGGTGTGATCTCGGCTCACTGCAACCTCCGACTTCTGGGTTCAAGCGATTCTCCTGCCTCAGCCTCGCAAGTAGCTGAGACTACAGGTGCATGCCACCAGGCCTGGTTAATGTTTTTTGTATTTTTTTGTAGAGACGAGGTTTCACCAGGTTGGCCAGGCTGGTCCTGAACTCCTGGCCTCAAGCAATCCACCTGCCTCAGCCTCCCAAAGTGCTGGGATTACAGGCGTGAGCCACAGCGCTCAACTAAATTTGTTTTTTTTTCTTCGCCAACACCTCACCCCTCGACTCCGCCCATTGTTCACTGCAGCCTCAACCTCCCGGGCTCAAGCAATTTTCCCACCTCACTCTCCCAAGTACCTGGGACTACAGGTGCACACTTTATTTTTGTGAAGACTGCGTCTAACTGTGTAGCCCAGGCTGGTCTCAAACTCCTGGACTCAAGCAATCCTCCTGCCTCAGCCTCCCAAAGCACTGGATTACAGTTGAGAGCCACCATGACTAGCTGGTTTTTGATATGTACACTTTGAGTTGTCTTTGGGACATCCAGACAAACCTATGTAGTAGGCAGTTGGAAAATTGTGTCTGGAGCTCAGGATAAGAGCAGGAGCTTGAGCAAATCCATTTAGGAGTAATGAACATATAGATCAACCCCTTCTGTTTGTTTTAACCTGGCTTCACCTTCATAAATACTTGGTAGATGTTATAGCCTATTAAGAGAAAAGTGTCCCATAGCAAATGGTTGCTTATTGTTAGCCATGTTCAAACTCAGAGAAATCCCTCTTTTACTTTTGGGCGTTCCTATTGGCAAATGGTCAGAAGTTCAATCTAGTCCTTTAGTCTTACTATCCAGAGATTTACAATTTCTTCGTTAAGGTAGCATTAAGCAAAATAATAATAATAATAATTTGTAAGTATTTGTTTCATTCTATCCGAAGAGATGGGGTACCTTGTGGTGGGTGCTTCTATAAACCATTCTATTCCTGGCCCAAATTTGGGAGGGAGGAATGATTTGTGAATTGTCATGTGAGGGGTGAAATATCAGGAAAATCTTTCATTAAATTCAGAATTCTGTAAGACTAGATTTTAAGCACTGTAGTGTAGCTGTGCTGACTACATTACCAGTGTTTCTATTGTAGAATTTTAGCCGTAGAGATCATTTAGTTCAAATTCACCCCTCCTTCCCATAAATCATACAAATGTAGAAACTGAGACCCCATGAGTTTGTGACTTGACCAAGGTCCACAGTTAATGACAGAAACAGTACTAAACCTGAATTTTCTCCTCTGCTCTGTGGTTTAAACTTAGCAGAGGAAGGTTTCTATCAATCCCTAGGTTATGGACTCAGTATTTTCTGAGCCATTGTTTTCAGGAACAGACTTTCCCTTTTTTCTTCTACTTTGAATCTTATTAGAATCTTATTAGAAGTTCCCTCAATCTATTTTGTCTAGCTCTAAAACAGTTAAAGGTTTATTTTAGAAAATAATAGCAATCCTGCTTTTCAGTGTTTATTTTTGACCACATTTCTAGACTTCTTTTCCTTTATGCTCTATTATATGCCTGAAGACCTGCAACCACTTTATTTATTTAGTCTTTGTATTTTTTCTAATAGCATGTCCTCATAAGTTTCTAGTTTTCTGTTCTTTGACAGGAAATTGCTCTTTCATCTGAGTCCCTATAATCATTGATTTTTTTTTCAGGTATGAGATTATATTCAGACAGCAGGTGGGAACTGAAGATATATTTTTAGGGTTGTCAAAAAAGGACTCCTCAACAGGTTGTTGCAGTGAACTAGTGGTAAGCCTTTCCTCCCCTTCTTCATTTTCTATATGACTGTTGTAGCTAAATTGACTGACTATTGTATACATAATATTGTAGGCAAGGTTGTAAACTCTTTAAAAATCATGGTTGCTATGTTTCAGGTACTAGGGGAATAATGGGATAGACAGTTTAAAATTGTTAACTTGTACAAAATAAACTAAGTTTACACATTTGGATGAGATTTACAGATAAACGTAATAGAATCATATGACACAATGCACAATTTCTAATTTTATTGCTATTAAAACTTCCCAATTGGATTGGACTGGATTTTCTTTCATCCTAGTTCCGTCCCATGCATGCCAACGGATTGGTTATTAACTTCTGATGAATTGACAGGCAATCAGAATGAAATATCTCCTTCCCCGCATCTGTCTTATCTCTTATTTCTGTATTTCTTATAATGACTAAGCTTACAATGTGGTTAAATCCCACAAAAAGGGATTTTCTTAATTTTGGGATCTGACTTCTGATTAAAAACATTAAGAAAGACATCTAAAATGTTACTTTGCTTTCTTATCTGAATGACGCTACAGAATGTTGGAGAGCGTCCTTTACCACGTCACTGTTTCTGTATAACAGTTGTAGCAATACCAACAATATCAATGATACCACCTTATTTTTGCTTATTTCATCCTCATAATGACCTTGTTGAAAAATCTGGGCCTAACCTAGAATGTGGAATTTGATTCATTTTAGCAACATTAACAAGTAATTCTTGTGTTAAAAATTTATTTTTTGAGATCAGGAACTAACTTTGCTTCTATTTTTTTTCCTCCTTTCTTACAATACATTATAGAATACTGTGGTGCCCATGGGAGATGCGTAATATTTTTTCCTTAAGCAAATGATAAATGGAATTTCTCTTTTGCGTGAACTTCAGGTTTTCTCTTATTAGCAAAATCTAAGACATTCAACTGAATCAAGTAACATAATGGGAATAGTGGCTTTAAGTACCTCAGGAGATTTTCAAACTCTAATGAGTTAAGGTTTCAAGTAATCTTGAAGTAATTAGCTCCCAGGGTTTTACTAGTAATATTGAAATTCCTCTCTCTTAAATTATTGTTAAATTGTGTTTTGATGTGTAGTGTTGGGGATTGCTCTAAATTCTGGAGGAGTTCTAGGCCCTAAATAAATAAAACTGTTGCAAGCCTTACCGTTTCTCTCATGCAAAAATTGCCTCTAGTTTTAATAATAAAGGTATCCTGAATGAAGAATCTCAGAAACTAAATCATACCTTATAATGGAAATATATGGTTTATCTAAAACTCAGTAAGTATATACAGAAGACTTGGTATTTCTCTCAAATGATTTTATAATCAACTGGGGAGACAAAACTAACAAAAATGAACTAATTTTATTATTAAGAATTAAACTCAGTGTAAACAATTATAAGTCTACTAGAAGTTCAGAAGGTTGGGATAAGTCATGGACACCACTGAAAGGCAGCAGCAAATAACACATTTGTTGATGCTATGGCACTTTGTCACATGTATACTGTTCCTTTTCTCTTTCTTTCCTTTATTTCTCTTTGTTTCTTCATTTATTAAATCTTTAAATACTTAGTGAAAGTTACTACACACCACAGACTGTCCTAAGTACTAGAGATACAAAAATAAATGATAAACAATCAATTGTCCTCAAAGAATTTACAGTAAAGGAGATTGACACCTAATAAATCACTGTAGTTCAGTATGGTAAGTACATATTTAGAGGCATATACCATGAATAGAATGATGGTTACCAGAGACTGGGAAGGGTAGTGGGCAGTGGGGGGTTGGAAATGTGGGGATGGTTAATGGGTACAAAAATATAGTTAGATACAATAAATAAGATCTAGTATTTGATAGTACAACAGAAGGATAACAGTCAGCAATAATTTGTTGTACATTTTAGAATAACCGAGGGAGTACAATTGGAATGTTCATAACACAAAGAAATGGTGAATGGTTTAGGTGATAGAAACCCACCCCATTTACCCTGATGTAATTATTATACACTATACGCATGTATCAAAATATCTCATGCACCCCATAAATATATATTTCTATTATGTACTCATAAAAATTAAAGATAGAAAAATAAAGGCATATATCAGGTACATAGTGACATAAAGCAGGAAGGGATCAACTTCAAGTGGATAGTATTTCTACAGTGGACAACATTCTAAGAAGGGCATTCCAAGCAGAGGTAAGAAAGAGCACATGGAAAGGTATCCAGGCATGAAATAGCATGGCATATTTGAGTAAGCAGAGAATATAACAAGAATAAAGAGTAAGTGTGGGTAATAATGGACTAATAAGCTGACTCTCAAAAAAGATAAAAGCTTGTAGCTTTTATTTGTAGCTTGAATGCTATCCTGTAGGCATACTAATGACACCATCCACTATCATTGCTTACTCCACTGACAAGACTCAGAGTAAATAGGTCGTTGAGCCCACCTCAAGTATTTCTTGCTCAAATGTATATGCTTATCATTCTTGTTGATAATATTGTGTTTCCTTGAATCTAAGACATCATAAAATTGTAAATGCGCCATTTATTTAACAATAACAATGTTTCAGAGGAAAATAGGTGTAATACCATATTACACCACCATTGATTGTGCAGTGCATCTCAATATCAGAAGCATTAAAATGTGGGAAAAATTGTACCTGAGAATTGCCTGAATATATTATTTGAGTCCTGGACCTGGTCTATATGTAACAATCCAATCCAAAAACTTTAAGAAGAAAACCCTTACTTAAACCGAGTAAGGCAATAGGAGTACAATCTGTTTACGTACAAGAAGTGATTTAGGGTTTAAAAATTCACAAGGGCCATCCTTTCCTTTACCCTCCCCAGACTCCAAATAAGAAAGCAAGATTTATGAATGCTAAGTCAAAGCAACGGTCTTAAACAAAATTCTGAATTAGGAATGTCTTCAGCAAACCCTTCGAACCTCAAACCCAAAGAGCCCCATTATCCAAATACTCCCTGCCCTATTGTTATCCTCTGCAACTGCTTTACTCCTGAGTTTGTAGCCACCAAACTCCCTTGAGTTAATCTATATTTAGGTATTTTAGAGCCAGAGCTAGCCAGTGGGTTACAGGTTTGTTTTGTTTCTAGCTGTCAAGCTTTTTTTTTTTTTCTTTTTTTTTCTCCCAAATAAAATTTTATGAGTAAGCCCAGTGTAGTAAACATAAAAGTACCACTGCCTTGTTTAAAAGGTACTATCACCCATGAGGCAGCTCTTAGGAGAATGGCTGAGGCCCCTTGGAACACAGTTTGAAAGATTCTGATCTAATTTCTCATCCTGATTACAGTTAATAAACTAAGGTCAGGCTTACAAGGTTCCAAATACTCATATACATTAATGGAAAAATAATAAGAGATCTAGAGGGCTTCTTTTTCCTAGGTGACATATATGCTTTTATTTAAACCCCACGAGTGGAAGGCCCTAGCTTGTTTCATTTTGTTTTGGTTTTTAATTTTCTTTTTATCCTCGCTATATTCTCTATCCCTCTCCCTGAAGCTCTCACTGTGATGGGTGGGATATTAGGTTGGTGCAAAAGTAATTGCAGTTTTGCTATTACTGACTACTGGTTATTGCTAGACTGACTGAAGTACTGGACCTCTTGGGTGCTAGTTGAGAGTGTGGAAAAAGGAACTATAGATATCAAAATATGTAGCAAAATACCCTAATTCTCCATAGGATTATTTGTGGCAGGAAATGGGATGGGTGTATTGGAAAAATAGGTCAGCAGATTCTCATTTTCACCCATGGTGCCAAAATCCAAAAATGAGTGGGGCTAAGGTTATTGGTATTCTGCCAAATTACCCATTGTTTGTTCTAGGAGAGGAGAAAGGCAGCTTGCAGACAGCTTGATGCTCTTTGACCTAGAATGAACACGTATTTTGATGTTTTACTTTGATAGATCTATACTGATAAGGGGACATTCTGATATGACCCAAGAAACAAGCCACTAAGCCTATTTTTTCCCCAACATCACCTCCTCCCTAGGGTATGATCCTTCCCCCATCTTTAAATCTCACTGAGAATAGGATGAGAGTCAAGGATGGGATAGAAGTCAGTCACCATCTGGCAGACAGACGCAACCAGCAGTCACATGTTTATCATATATATTTATCTCAGAAAGTGCTATCAATCATTTTGAGCAAAGTATTTGCTCATCCTCTAAGAAGTCACTTGCTTCCTGAATGGTCTGCTCTTCAAATCCTGATTGCTTTCTTAAGGTTAAAACAGTTACATTTGTTTAGTTTTTTTTGTTTGTTTGCTTGTTTGGTTTTTTTTGGACAGAGGCTCACTCCGTTGCCCAGGCTGGAGTGCAGCCTTAGCTTACTGTAGCCTCTGCCTCCCAAATTCAAACCATTCTCCTGCCTCAGCCTCCCGAGTAGCTGGGATTCCAGGCATGCACCACCAAGCCCGGCTACTTTTTGTATTTTTTAGTAGAGATGGGGTTTCACCATGTTGGCCAGGCTGGTCTCAAACTCCTGACCTCAGGTGATCGGCCTGTCTCGGCCTCCCAAAGTGCTGGGATTATAGGCGTGAGGCACCGTGCCTGGCCTATATTTGTTTACTTTTAATGAAAAAATGGATTTGGCTGCTTGATAATGAAATAGATTTTGTTTTCCATTCTATTCCATTCTAGAGGATGGACCTAGTTTTTTTTTTTTTTTTTTTTTTTTTTTTTTTT
>NW_016830243.1:30682-39155 GCF_001698545.2 Rhinopithecus bieti
AGACAAGGTCTCACTCTGTTGCCCAGGCTAGGGTACAGTGGTGCAATCTTGGCTCACTGCAACTTCCACCTCCTGGGTTCCAGCAATTCTCCCACCTCAGCTTCCTGAGTAGCTGGGATTACAGGTGCATGCCACCACACCTGGCTAATTTTTGTATTTTTTCTAGAGATGTGGTTTCACCATGTTGGTCAGACTGGTCTCAAACTCCTGACGTGAAGTGATCCACCCACCTTGGCCTCCCAAAGTGCCAGGATTACAAACGTAAGCCACTGTGTCTGGCCAGATGGATAAATTTTGATAATGCTACCATTTTGAAACAGTCCAGTACTATATTACCATATCTGTCATTTAAAAAATAGTTCACAGATGCATGACTCCTCTCCCATCACAGGAGTTGAGTCGTCAGAGGCCTCTTATGGCTTTCCACAACTTGTTGTCCCATATTTTTATGGCCAGTTTATGCAGGCACCCCATAAGCCTTTTTCTCAACATATTACCATACCTGTCTTTTTAAAAATAGTTCATAGATGCATTACTCCTCTCCCATCACAGGAGTCAAGAGGTACTGTTCTAAGTATAGAGGATAGCAAACAAAACATAAACATCACTGCCTTCACAGAGCTTACCTTATTGTGGAAGGGATAAATAAAATAAACACATAAATTGTATTGTATATTAGAAGGTGAAAATGCTCTGCAGAGAAAAGGAGGAGGAAGTGACAGGGCATACTAGAGTTGGTGGTGGCTGAAATTTTTAATAGTGTGGTCACAAAAGCCTTCACTAAGAAGGCAATATTTGAGTGAACACCTGAAAGAGATGAGGAAGTGAGGTTCCAATGTTAGAAAGGTTTTTTTTCTTTGAGACAGAGTCTTGCTCTGTCACCCAGGCTGGAGTGCAGTGGTATGATCTTGGCTCACTGCAACCTTGACCTCCTGGACTCAAGTGATCCTCCCACCCCAGCCTCCCAAGCAACTGGAAGTACAGGCACGCACCACCATGCCCAGCTACTTTTTATATTTTTTGTAGAGATGGGTTTTTGCCATGTTGCCCGGGCTGGTCTTGAACTCCTGAGCTCAAGTGATCTGCCCATCTCAGCCTCCCAAAGTGCTGGGATTATAGGTGTACACACTACACCCAGACTAGAAAGGTTAATCTAAGTGTATATTTAGAATGCCAAGATTTAAGACAGGAGGTAATCTTAGAAATATCAGTAAAGAACAAGTAACTATACTTAGAGAAATCAGGGGAACTGTCCCAGGAATTAGTAAATGATTCCAAGTAATAGGTGGTATAGCGTAAGAACATGAGTTTTTACATTGTATATATTTTAGGTGTAAAACATGATGTTTTGATATACATATTCTCAGTAAAGTGATTACTATAGTCAAGCTAATTAATGTATTTATCATTTCAGGTAGCATCTTTTGTGTATGTGGGGGTAAGAGCACCTAAAATCTACTCTTTTAGAAGATTTCCACTACTTGGTATAATATTAACTATAGTCCTCATGCTGTACCTTAGAGCTCTAGATTTATTCATCCTAAATAACCCAAGTTTCCATCCTTTGACCTGCATCTCTTCATCTCCCACCCTACCTCTAGTAACCACCATTCTTCTATTTCTATGTATTAGATATTTTTTAGGTTCCACATTTAAGAGAGATCACGCAGTATTTTTCTTTCAGTGTCTGGCATTTTTCACTTAGCATAATGGAGGACATGAGATTTTTTTTTTTAACTGGAAGTAAAGGACAGGCCCAGTGTTATAAAGGAAATGGGAGGAAAAAATAAGAACAGGCACCAACTGAGAAGACTATAGGGAAAGCAATGTAGTCGGGGAGATCCAGATTTCAGTTAGATTAAGAAGTTGAGAATATTCAAAGAGGCTTAAGAGATAAGGGATGATGTAGTATGTATTCCAGAGGACCTAATGGAAAAGGCTCAGGATTTGATAATGAATGGAAAATGGAGACATAATAGGAGATATGAAGTTCCATATGGTAGTTATGTGATAAGGAATGATTTGGGAGTCTGAGACTTCTTATGGTTATTGACAAATAGAGTTAAAAGTGTAATGAATTTAGTTATCGTGGTCTCAAGACACGTAGTGGTGGTGAGGCTATGATTATTTGGGGGAGAGGGTGAGTGCCAATGGAGATATGGATGCCTATAGATGAATGTTCGTGAGTTGAGCTTACTCTTGACTCCTGTGATGGAGAGGAGGTATGCATCTATGAACCATTTTTTAAAAAGACAGGTATGGTAATATAGTACTGGACTGTTTCAAAATGGTAGCATTATCAAAATTTATCCATCAATTTAAAAACATGACCTACTGGGCCTTTGCCCTAGTTTTGTACAATACATACCTCTATATTTTTATACTTCAGAGGTAAATATTTTATAATTTCAAAGCAGAGAGCTAATGCCTTTAATTTTTTTAATTTTACTATAGTTTATCATTGTTCATGAGAGTTTTTATAAAATACTTAGTATGGCTGCAGTGGAAAAAAAATCTCATACATGTTTGTATAGTTAAACAACGGGAAATTAAACAATTAAAGCAATTCAGAATGAAATCTACCCAAACTTTTCTGTTAATCAAAATTTCCTAATATTGTTAAGTTTCAAATGGGAACTCTTAGTCTTCTTTCCTAAGAATCAAATGTGCAAGGAGTGGTTGCTGTATTTCTGTCAAATGGAAATATTCTTATAATATCTAGAACCCATAAATAAATTAATTTAGAATGTCTTCCAAAGTGTCAGTCCAAACCCTTCAGTGAAGCATCTTCACTGAAATATCAGTAAATAGTGCTGGCCAAGTTACATACAAGATATTTTTTACTTTTTCTTCTCATCGTGGTGATGAAGTGACAGTTCAAGAGGAAACTTAGAATGGATGACCTCCATGGAACACCTGCCATTTGGACTTCCCTTGTCAATTTTCAAACATCTTATAATATGATCATAGACATTTATCTGAGGAGCTGAGAAGCCTGTTAATCACTTACAAATTATAGGAATATGACCTTTCAGGAACCATCTTGTCATATAAATCTCTCGTAAGAACAAGACAAGAAAGAAGAGATTTGAAACTCACAAGAATAATCACTCAATAATGACTCCCCTAGTAAGTCGGCCCTCTTACAACACATAGAGGATAATAAATGAAGGCCAAGGAAAATGATTTGCAAGCACTTTAACCTAGTTTTACCTCTCTTGAGGGAAACCTCGCAGTACATTCCCAGAGAGAGACTGAATACTTTTTACTACTTGCCTGAAGAGAAGCTGAAAGTGGGAAGAAGGGATCTCACAAACCTTAAATTATAGGCTTTTTTCCTGTTACTTTTTATTTATAAGGACAGAAGGCAGATATTTGAAATAAAGTTAGTGATGGATACTGGGGTAACCAGCTTCCAGTATGGCACCCAATAATTCTCACCTCCAGATATTCTTCTCTTTGTGTAGTTCTCTCCCATATTGAGTAGGGCTAACCTGTATAATCAATAAGATTTTTTTTTTTAATGAAAAAGTGTAATTCATGAGGCTACATTCTAAAAAAGGTATTGCTTCTGCCTTTATCTTTTGGATCCTTTACTCTGGGGAGAATACAGCTGTTGTATCCTAGGGACACTCAAGCAACACTATGGAGAAGTCCGTGTGGTGAAAAGCTGAGGCCCCTGACAAACAGCCACATCAGTGAACTATCTCAGATGCAGATCCCCTAGCCCTAGTCAAACCTTCAGATGTCTACAGCCACAGCCAACATCTTGACTACAGTCTCATAATAGAGCCTAAGCCAGAACCATCTAGCTAAGCCATTCCCAAATTCCTTATCCATGAAAACGTGGGATAATAAATGTTTATTGTTGTTTTGAGTTATAAATTGGGGGGGAGGTATAATTTGTCATGCATAATAGATAACCAGTAAACAATAAATAATAAGTGGCTGGGCATGGTGACTTACACTTGTAATCCCAGCATTTTGGGAGGCCAAGATGGTAGGATCACTTGAGCCCAGGAATTTGAGATCAGCCCGAGCAACATAGCAAGACCCCATCTCTACAAAAAATAAAATAAAACAGCCAGGTGTAGTGGTGCACACCTGTGGTCCCAGACACTCAGGACGCTGAGTCGGAAGAATTGCTTGAGCCCAGGAGGTCGAGGCTGCAGTGATCCATGATCACACCACTGCACTCCAGCTTGGGTGACAGAGTGAGAGCCTGTCTCAAAAATAAATAAATAATTTTTAAAAAGTAACAGAAGCAGAATTTAAACGTAAGTTTGATTTCAAAGGTTGAGTTCCCAAAAGGTTAAAAGTTTCCCAGTGAATTTTTAAAGTTTTCCTTAGTTTACCTATTAAAATAACTTATTCTTTAAAACAAATTCGATTTGCACCCTGTGTAAAGAAAGGAACATCAATCCCTTTAAATTGTTTGGTCAGTGACATCATCCTACATTTACTAATGTTTAACAAGTTAGGTCTTGAGCGCAATCAATTAGAGGTCAATTAATATCCATGTCTATATTCCAGGTATTTGTTTAAAGTATTGCTGAAGAAATCTCATGCATGTGTCAGGAGTTGTTTTTCTGTTAAGATTCCTCATTGAGTCTTCTGTCTTGCAAGATATTAATGTGTGCGATTCCACCTAATTTGTCCCTTGTCTTGTCTCTACTCTGAAACCACTGTAGTATATAATTTTAATTTCCTTAAGAAGAAAAATTAGTGAGTTGTTTCTGAATTGCCCTTCACTAGAACAGCAAATGATTTTAAGAACCACTTTAAAGTTCTACCCAGAAATTGTATTTAAATTTTGCATGTCATAATTTTTTCCTTTCTCAATTGGCATTTTAACCCTGGAAAAATAATATTTTGCCATGAAAATTCTAAACATTTCAGACTAAAGAAACAAATATTTGTATCTCTTCTTTGAGGTGACATGAGTTAACATGTGACGTTAAAGAAGATCTCAATTTGACCATCAGACCTGAGTATTACAGTAAAAGTGGGTGGAACTTTCTTTGTCGAATGGAATGCTTATTTACTTTGAGGCAGAGCATCTATAACTACCCCCTGAGAACCGTACGTCTCTCACTTGTAGCATCTCTGATTATGAAGATCCGAATTTTCAAAATATAAATTAGGAGGCAATTTTTTTTTTGAGTGAAAATGTTAACCATAGTATTTAGATAGTAGCACCTGTAGAGCTCTATTTACAAATCTTTGTTTATATACAGATTTAATAAAGTAAAATATAACTCACAAACATGTATTGCTCCAAACACATTATATTGCAAAAACACAATTGCCTACTTTAAGCTTCTTACAAGAAATCTCAATTTGTCACATTATTTATTTATTATGTATTTTCCTCATAACTTACTGCTTTCCCTCTGGCCATTAGAGCCATGAATTCACCAGATGTCCAATATTTCAAGTCTTCTATCTCATTTTAGAGAAAGCGTCATAATTTACCTGAACCTTAGGCTGCATTTTCATTTCTTTGTTTATGGAAACCATATGCCACGCTATCCTATATATAGACATCAACTTCCATCAAAAAGAGAAAGCATGTAGAGTAAGAGATAGACTTTGTGTTGTGGTAAAAATACACATAGTATAAAAATTTACCATTAGTGACATTTAGTGTATTCACGATGTTGTGCAACCATCACCAGTATCTGATTCCAGAACATTTTCATCAACCCTAAAGGAAACGCCATACCCATTAAGCAGTTACTCCCCTCTTCTCCATTTCCCCAGCCCCTAGCAACCACCAATCTCCTTTCTGCCTGTATAGATTTGCCTATTGTGGGCCGGGCGCGGTGGCTCACGCCTGTAATTCCAGCACTTTGGGAGGCTGAGGCGGGCAGATCACAAGGTCAGGAGATCGATACCATCCTGGGTAACACGGGGAAACCCCATCTCTACTAAAAATACAAAAAATTAGCCGGGTGTGGTGGCACGCATCTGTAGTCCCAGCTACTCGGGAGGCTGAGGCAGGAGAATCCCTTGAACCTGGGAGGCAGAGGTTGCAGTGAGCCAAGATTGCCCTATGCACTCCAGCCTGGCAACATAGTGAGACTGCGTCTCCCACAAACAAAACAAAACAAAACAAAGATTTGCCTATTGTGGACATTTCATATAAATAGAATCCCATAATATGTGACATTTTGTCCCTGGTTTCTTTCACTTAGCATAATGTTTTCAGGATTCATCCATATAACAGTACTTTATCCCTTTTTATGGCTGAATAATATTCCATTGTATGGATACAACACATTTTGTTTTGCTGTTCATCAGTCGATGCACATTTGGGTTGCTTACACCTTTTGACTATTATGAATAGGGCTCCTATAAGCAAAACCATTATGTACATGTTTTTGTTTGAAAACCCGTTTTCAGTGTTCTTGGGTATATACCCAGAAGTGGAATTGCTGGGCCATGTGGTAATTGAGATGAGACATTTAAAATGAAATCTTACTACACCATTAAGTTGTCCTTTGTTGGAGTCATATTGTTATTTCTCTTTTGTTTTGATAACACGTGAACTCCCACACCTCCCTAGAAAATGTGGTATGGAAATTTATAACAGAAGACTATAAGATGGCATCACCAACTCATACCCAACATGAGAACTAAACATTTTTTTATACAAATTGCCAACTGATATAAAGGCAGTTGAAGGTCCCCAACTCTAACAGGTGTTCTGTTATGTACCTTCAGAAAATGAAAGTTATAGTCAAGTAACCAGAGTGTTTCTGTATAGCTTTGGAGCCAGAAACATTAGTCAGATTACGGGAGGTTGCCCTTGGACCACTCACTAAATTTCTCTGTTGTAGTTTCTCCATCTGTAAAATGGAGATAATAATCTCTGCTGCTCAAGATTGACATAAAGATAGGGCATAGCCTGGCACATAATTGACAGTAAATATTAGTCTCTTTTCCCCATATATTCTTATATTCTTCAACTTAATTGTTCTCCAAGATAACAGTATTTTCCTTCTCATTTTCTCTTTCAGGCTAAAATTAAACTGCCAAATACAAACCCTTCTGATATTCAAATTGATATCCAGGAAACAATCCTTGACCTTCGTACTCCTCAGAAGTGAGTAAAACTTAGAACTGGAATAGTGTATTATAATATTAATGAGTCTTCAGCCAATATTTTTTTTTAATGTACATTTTGTATCACCCCTAAAGTCTGAAGAAAAGTGGAAAATTTTGTTAATCATTCAGATGTTTGATCTACATTAATATAAATATGTTTGGAAATACTTGGGCTTTTTTCTACTTTGCATCCATACATTTGGAGTGGGTTAATGCTATCAAAACACAATTCTTGACACTCAGATACAGTTTGTCTATCAGAAAAAAATAACTAGAAATGAAAACGCCAGTAAGTTGTAAGTCTTATATGTGGTTTTTGTACGTTGATTACATAAGGGAAGCAATACCTTTAAACTTTTTTCATTTTGTGGGGTTAAATGTGGGGTTTCTAAGGTTAAATTTGATTGTTTTCATTTAAATCAACAAAAAGATCTTGCCATCAATTACTATCTAAATACCTCACTGCTTTGTGCACATCTTATCTGGATATAGAGCAGTGAGCACATATTGGTTCACTGCAGTGGTTCTAACTCTGTAATTCATGAACATTTCAAACTGGATTTGGGAGGCAGGCAGTTGCTGGCATGTTTTCTTCCTTCCATTATCAGTACCTATAATTCTCCTTTGTTGAACTTAGAACTTCAAGAAAATGACAAGGAGATCCCTCCTACAAAAGATTCCTATGTGTAAACAACCCAATATGCGTTTGTAGCTTAATCTTGGCTTCTGTAGTAAATGCATTTAACCCAAAATGGTCTACATATAAATATATATCAAATATTTTCTCATTATTTACATCATTTCAAAAATGTATCCTCACAGAACAATCATCTCATGTTTTAAAAATTATATTCACTATTTCTGCTGTTTACTTCAAGGAGTATTGTACCCTTTTTGTTGCATTTTATACACGAATTTACTCTTCCACATAACCTTTACAAGGAAAATTGGTTAAACGAACATTCAATCTTCCATGATATTTGCAAGCTTGTTAAGAGCACACACGTCTACACAACATGGAGTTAATTTCTGTTTCCCTGGCAGTTCTCACTGTCTGTGAGACTTTCATTTAGTGTGTTCTGATAGATATCTGTAATGACAGCAATGCCGTAGCAGCTACCTAAAGATTGATGGAGACAGCAGAAATAGGGAATACAATTTTTATAACATGAGATGATTGTTCTGTGAGGATACATTTTGGGTTAAATGTACTTTTCCACATAGAACATGGGCTACACTAGGTCCTTTGGATCATAGTGTACTTATATATTAAATGTGCAGTGCAGAGAGGTACCATCTCTTAAGAAAACCTGCTTAACTAAGATAGAAGACAGAAGATAGAATTAAGGTTTTAATCATGTTT
>NW_016830243.1:39764-68162 GCF_001698545.2 Rhinopithecus bieti
CTAATATAAATATAAGCATGTAAGTCTCTAAACTTGAGTTCACTGTAGAGATTTTTTTTTTTGTATTTACATTCATGTATTATTGTTTGCATTTAATTTCTAATGAAAATTAACACTGGATGAATCTTTGATCACTGCCTAGACTATAACTTCTGAAAATGCAAATACATTGTCAATGTAAAAGTAGAGGTATTGGGTTTAAATGTTTGTTCATATCTTATAGTACTAATCTATGGTAATTATTCAAATGTTATTTTGTGGTGACCTGAATACTTGCTTCATTTATTTACTCACTCATTCATTTATTTATTCACTCAACATTTATAAAGTCTTCCACTAGACACTAAGGGAGCACTGAGATAAGATACATTTCTGTCCTTCAGTGAATTGTACATGGATAAGTATTTGGAGAATTTTTATTTTGTTTAAATATAAATCCCAGTACAGACAATAAGACAATAAAACAGGCGACGAAAATATTTCCCTTCTCCTAAGAGCCTAAATCAGTTGTACAGTTCTATTGTTCAACATTTTATTATGTGAAGCCATACTACTTAGAACTAGACAGAAATGCAGGCGTAGATGGATCATTCCAATGGCCACTAACTGTCTCTTTTGAATTTATTTCTCTCTGGACAGAGAAGTGCACATTATCATTGGAACTCCTTCTTCAGCTGATTGATAGTTGTCTTTTAGTGCAATGAAGCTACAATACTAAGCTTTGCTTTCTTTTAAAAGTGAATATATTATCATTTATAGAATAAAGTATAAAGGAAATCTAAGTCTAGCACAACCTATATTGTAAACAGCTTTAAAGGATGGACTCTAAACGGTTTTTGCACTCACTTTTTTTTTCTGAGATGCCAAATATTACAGTCTACATTAAAATGCATTGCCACTTAATGGCAACGTATTCAGGTGAAGTGTTTCTCCTACCCCACATGGAATGGAACAAGAGTCACAGAAAATTTATCCTTCAGGTTCCATAAATGTGTAATAAATACTTTTAATGAACCCAGTCTTCTGAACTTAGGTTTTTGCAAAGGAATAAAGAAGGAATTGATTTTCAAGCGTTTTGTTTTCAAATACATACTAGTTCTCAATTCAAGAACCCAGTAAGTGCCCCTAAAAATACCATATTCCTTTACTTATTTGGATATTATACCTTCTAAAAGAGCATCCTGTCCACCTTTTATAGAGATACTCAGACCTTCTCTACTGAAAATGCGAGGTAGCAAGTGTTTCATGCATTTAATTTTCTTCCAAAACCAGCATGTGCTGACCCTATGCATAATTTAGATTCATGCCAATACAGCAGAATTATGGATGTCTCATCCCAGCAATGTATCTAAAGCATAAAACTATCCAGCAACTGAACCATAAACCACAAAATAAACCTAGCAATCTATCACAGGGAAGTTTTGTCAATGTGTAGTAGAAAGAATCAGAAGTAAGGAGAGAGAAGCACTTTCATTGACTTGGTATTGAAATCATTCCCAGCCTCAGTTTCAAACACTACACCCATGGTAGAGACTCTGCTTAAATCTATGTTAGCAGAAATGTTATAGAGCCATTCCAGTTTTCAAATTTGTATCCGTCGGCCATATTCCAACTATACATAAGTATGAGTGGCAACAGATCTGTCCAGCAAACTTAAAAGTTGCATAGTTCTATTTCTATGCCTGTAAACATAGCCTGAGACTATGTAAAATGAGGTCAATTCAGAGAAAATAGGGGAGCCAAAACAACTGCTCGGATTTTAAGTCCAAAAAAACTGGTATACTATTTGCATTATTTAGGCATAGTTTTGATCCAATATTTACACTATCTAAATATTGGGGGGGGGGTTGGTTTCTAACATTCTAGTGGCATATGTTGTTTGTGATTGTCTTATTGAAAGTGATACATCATTTTAAGAAGCTAAGGTTTTATTTTGTTGTTGGTTTTTTAGGAAGCTTTTGATAACTCTTCCTGAGCTGGTGGAATGTGCCAGTGCCAAGGCATTCTATATCCCGGAGACTGAAACTCTTGAAATCACCATGACTATGAAAAGAGAGTTAGGTATTGCTAATTTCTTCTGAAACTGCATGAAAAAGATAAAAAGTGGTAAAATGGCATTGGTAACAATTAAAAAACTTTGAAAAAAAAGATTGTTTTCTATATTCTCTTTATTATTCTGACATATTTTGGAAAGGGACAAAATTCAATTCTAGTGATATTGTGACCATTTACAGTAATTTCTATTACTCTGTTAGGAAATATGTTTCCTTGGCCGGGTACAGTGGCTCATGCCTGTAATCCCAGCACTTTCGGAGGCCGAGGCAGGCAGATCACTTGAGGTCAGGAGTTCGAGACCAACCTGGTCAACATGGCGAAACGCCTTCTCTAATAAAAATACGAAAATTAGCTGGGCGTGGTGACAGATGCCTGTAATCCCAGCTACTCCATCTCAAAAGCAAGCAAAAAAAGGAAATATGTTTTCTCATATAAATAAACTATTCCATTTTATAGTGATAGCTGAGTAGAATATTTACAGGTTTAAAAAGTTAGAATATTTCATGGTCAATTACATAATTGAAATATGATCATGAAATGGTTGGTCCACTTATTTCAGTAGTCTGAAAAACTTATACTAATTATTTACACTTACGCTATGATACAATCAGTTGCATAGCAATTGGTCATTATTATTACCAGAGAAGTTTATTTGGTTGCTTTTTCATTGATTTGATCAAATGATTTACAGTGTTCTCTGTTTAGGCTCTCACTATTGTTCTGGAATATGCAGGTAATAAATAGTTTGATGTACTGTACTATCAACATATTTACTTGAGTAAGGAACACTTTTGAGCAGACAGTATTATTTGGCTTCTTCAGTTGTGCTTTTAATGCTTGGATATAGTTAGGTTAAAAACATTTTTTATATGCACTAATAATTGTTAGCATTGACTTTTTGGGTACTGTGTTTATACGTAGTCAATTGAAATCCTTGACTTTAAAATAAATATAAAGAAAAGTGTGGCACATTTACAAATTCTGTTTGCTCCCATTTCCTATCTTTCTTCTTAAATGGACATTATCTATTTTAGGAATTGTCTCAATGTCCTCTCCTTCTTCTATACTGTACTGTTTATTTCAGAATTATTTATGAATAAATTATAAAGCTTGTGTGACTTTGCTTCATACATTATTGTGGAACTGTGGATTTACCAAGGAATAAATTTTGAAAAGATGAACAATGAAAAGATGTTCATCACTTCTATATGAACTATTAAGGGAATAAATACTCTAGCAGATATTTTCTAGAGTTAATTATATATGTACAACTACCAAGCATCTAGTTTGTGACTAGATGAAATGATGAAATAGAATGAAAAGACTGAGATTTTGGGGGAAAAAAATGGTTGTGTTAGAACACTAAGCTCTTACAGAGAATTTGACATTTAAGCTACCAACACGACTTTCTTCTGTGGGGGCAAAAGTTGAGGGTGGGATTAACTGAAATAAGCTAGTGTCTGTGAATTTAGGTCCATAATGTTGCAGGACCTAAAGAGCGTCCTACTTTGCTTTTTTAGCATCTTTTTAAAAGGCTATATTTTAAAAATTTAAGTTGATGCCCCAAATTTAAGCTATGGGGCAAGTCTAAGCAGTAATTGTATTAGTCAGGGGTCTCCAGAAACACAGAATCAATAGGATAGAGAGAGATATATGGAAGGGAATTTATTAGGAGGATTGGCTTACCCAGTTATGGAGGCTGAGACGTCCCACAACAAGCTGTCTGCAAGCTGGAGACCCTGGGATGCTGGTAGTGGCTCAATTCAAATTCACAAGTTCCAGAACCAGGGAAGCCAGTGGTGTAACTCTCAGTCCAAGGTCGAAAGCCTGAGAACTGGAGGGGATGGGGGTGAGGAGGGGAGGTGCTTGTGTCCAAAGGCTGGGAGCCTGGTGTTGTTGTCCAAGGACAGGAGAGGAAGAGTGTATCTCAGGTACAGCAAGGTGGATGAACACATTTGCCTTTTCTCTGTTTTGTTCTCTCTGCACCCCAGCAAATTGGATGGTACCCACCTACATTGAGGGCAGATCTTCCCAACCTAGTCCACTCAAACTCACATACTAATAATCTTCTCTGGAAACATCCTCACAGACACACTGAAAATAATACTTTTACCAAGTGGTTTTTTTTTTTTTTTTTTTTTTTTTTTTTTTTTTTGAGGAAAGGAGTTTCACTCTTTTTTCTCCAGGCTGAGTTGGCTAGTGTGCGATCTCATTTTCTCATTGCCAACCTCCTCCTCTCAGGTTCAACGGTGGATTCTCCTGCCTCAATCCTCCCCCCAAGTATCTTGGGATTACAGGCATGGCCCGCCACCACACCCCAGCTTAATTTTTGTATTTTAGAGGAGATGGGTTTTCACCGTGTTGGGCCAGGATGGTCTCGATCTCTTGACCTCGTGGATCCACCTGCCTCGGGCCTCCCCAATATGCTGGCGATTACAAGGCATTAGCCACCGTGGCCCGGGCCTCTAGGCCTTTCTTAATCCAGTCAAAGTGGACACCTAAAATTATTCCATTCACAGTAATCAGTACTTTTTTCTTCTCAGAGAGAAACAGAAAGTTTGGTGGAAAATGTATCTTTTTCCTATGTCCTGGCTTAATTACAAAGACTATTCGTACCCAAGTTGACTAAATTTGTGTACAGGGATTGTTCCCGGAAGAAGAGATTAAACATATCCAAGCCAACTTGAATTTGGGGCTTTGGTTTTATGGTGGTATCGTATCCAATTATACAATGAACAGCTTTGGAGAACAATGAAATGTTTGATTCAGTGACTTATACCCATTCTAGAAATTCATCCTGGTCACTGGGTCCTTGGCTTCAGAAGCTAAACAAACTATAGTGTTATTTTGTTTGTTTCGTTTTCAACTAATTCACAGTGCTTTCTTCCCTTTTTAGAGAGGAATTAGTCCACTAAAGCCAAATTGGAGGAAAAGAGAATTACCAAAGGGGAAATTTATTTTGCCAGCATTTATACTTGAATCTTAGCCATACAGGAGGAACTGGAAGTTTAAGCCACAATTGGGCATAAGTGTAGGCCTACATAACACATCTCCTTCATGAAACTCCTTTTATCTCATTTTTTTGTCTCCATAATCTCCGGTGGGCATTTGTGGATCAATAATTCATTATTTCATTCATTCACTCATTTATGCATTCTTTCAACCAAATATCCCACTTGAGCACTCACCACCATGCTTTAGCAACTGTATTAGGTTGCTGGGCATAAGGATGTGGTCCCTGTCTCATGAAGCAGACAGTGTTAGCAAGGGAGACAAACAATAACCAAACAAACACACAAATATCTATGTTCAAGATTACAAATGCGTTGGCTGTGAAGAAACAGAACATGTACCTGAGAGATATCAGGAGAACCAAACCTAGTCTGGGGGAAGGGGTAACAGAAAAGGGTTTCTTAAGGATGTAAGATTTTCAGCTGAAAAATAAAGAAACCTGGGGACTTAGGTAAATTGGAGGATGTTGGGAGGGAAGGTAGATACAGTAAGGTCTCTGGGGTGCAAGGGGGTAGCAAATATGGAAACCCCAGGGGTGAGTACAGCTTTGGGGGGAGTTCCAGGAATAAAAGTCAGTGTTGGCCTAGGGTAAACCTTTGGGGAGGTCAACTAGAGTTAGGTTTTGGAAATGTAGGGCTGGAGCAAAGTCATGTAGAATCTCACAGGCTAAGGTTGGGAATTTGGAATTTAATTCTAAGGGTGGCTTGGGGAAGAGAATATATTAGGAGGCAAAGAATGGAAAAAGGAGAGATAAGGTTAGAAGGCTATTGCAATAGGGTAGGCAAGTTATTATTCTGTATGGCTAAGCCTAAAATAAAATTCATTATGATTATTCTAATTTAGAAAAAATACATAGTGACTGCGTATGGTTTGAATATTAGTATGTTCCCACCAAAAACATGGCTAAGGGCTTGGTTTTCAATGCAGCAATGTTTGGGGAGGTAGGGGTCTAGGTGGGACGGTGTTTGGTCATGGGGGAAGATCCTCATGAATAGATCAATGCCTGTCTCAACCAAAAGTGAGTGGCTCACTCTCATGGGACTGATTTACAATGCAAGAGTGGATTGTTATAGAATGAAGTTGCCTCTTCATTTTTTTGTCTCTTTTGCACAATGCCTTGCTGGGCCCCTCCCACCTTTACACTTTGTGAGATTGAAACAGCAACGTGGCCCTCTTCCAGAATTCCAAGTTAGCATGGCTGGGCCCAGCTTCTTTGGACTTCTGACCATCAGAATCTTGAGCCAATTAAACCTCTTTATTATAAAATTACCCAGTCTCAGATATTCTCTTCATAGCCAACTGAAAACAGAATAAGAACACTTTGACATGGGCTCCAAGCAGCAAACTTTAAAAATAAGAAAAGCTCTTTTAAAAATGAAGGCAAATTTAAAAATCACCTGTAAGGCAACAAACCATAAATAAACCCACTGTTACCATTTGGTGCCTCTTCCCAACTTTTTTTTCAAATGTGTAAACATTTGATGTTATTTCTTTCTCAAAATGGGATTGATATTGCACACAGGTGGTTTTATAATCCACTTTAATTTCCAAGTGTCATTTCCTTTTTAAAACATTATTTTTTTCCTGAATTCTAATTGTATTGCATTGTGGTAAAAGAATGTGATAAATAATCTGTGTGTTTTAAAAGACAATATTGTGTAATTGTTAGGTACTGAATTCTACATATGTCAATTCAAGTTTTTTGTGTTGTTCACATCTTCTACATTCTTGATCATTTTTGGTCTGCTTTATCTGCCAACACTAATAGGTATATTAAAATTTACCACTGATTACAGATTTGTCAGTTTCTCCTTGTAATCCTGTCCATTTTTGTTTTATATATTTTGAGGCTATATTTTTGGGTACAGACTGATTTAGAATTGTTATATCTTCCTAGTGGATTACTCCTTTTATCAATAGACTGTGAAACTCTTTAACCCTAATAATTGTTGTTTTAATGTATGTTTTGTTTACCATTAACATGGCTGTATCATTTTGGTTAGTATTTGTCAGGCATACTTTATTTTATATCACTTTCCATGTTTTCCATGTTTTAGATAAGATTTTATTAACAGCATGTAGCTAAATCTGGGATTTTAAAATTTAACCAAGATTCTGTCTAAAGTCACAAGTTTTAGTCCAGTTGCTTTTATTGTGATTAATGATACATGTAGATGTATTTATATCATTTTATCATGAGATTAATCTTTTATTCTTCTTTTCCTCCTTTCTTGCCATTGGTCAATTTTAAATATTTTTTCCTCTTACTGCTTTGAAAATTATATATTGTGTTTTTTTTAACATAAATGTCTAAAGTTTCTCAGTAGTTCTACCCTCCCCTAAAATAATTCAAGGACTTAGTTTTAACCCAATCACGCCTCTGTCACTTTGTATGTTACCGAATTATTCATCATCATTATTGTTTTAACAGTCAGTGCTTGTCTAGATTTACCCATGTGTTTACCAGTATCTTTTTTCACTATCCTTTTCCACATCATTGCTTCCTTTCTGAATGTACACACTTTAGTGTTTGCCTTAGCAAAGGGAGTTCTTTATTTTCTCACTTAATTTCTGAAAATATTTTATTTCTCTCATTCTTGAATACTAATTTAACTGGGTTTAGAAATCTAGGTTGACAGTTATTTTCCCTCAGACAGGGAATTTCTCTCAGACAGTTATTTTCCCTCAGAACTTTGAAGATATTATTTATCTGTATTCTAGCCTATACTGTTGTAATGTAAAAGTCTTTTGTCGGTCTTGTTGTTGTTTTGTGGATAATCTGTCTTTTCTCTCTGGTAGTTTTAAAGATTTTCTCTTTATTTTTTTTGTGTTCTACAATTTGACTATAATATGTTTGGATATAGATTTATTTTATTTTTTTTACTTGGCACTTGTACTTCTTAAGTCTTCCACCAATCCATGAAAATTCTCAGCCATTATCTCCTTGAATATTGCCTTTCTCCCATTTTCTGTATTTTCTTCTGGAAGTCCTCTTAGGTAAAAGTTGAATCTTTCATTCTATCCTCCATGTCTTTTACCCTCTGTCATATTTTCATCTCTCTTTGTTCTTAATACTGGGTAATTTTCTCAAATCTATTCCCCAGTTTAATAATTCTCAGGATTCTGATCTTGCCAGTGATTATGTCCACTGACTCCCCTCATAGTGAAATGAGATAGTTCCCTTTACCCTTTCGCAGGACTCATGAAGGTGTTGGCTCATTTACTCAGCCTGCAGCTCTCAACCCCTTGTGGGAGGGGGGAGCACACAGGTCAGGAAGTGCAGAGGCCAGGATGAGTACTTCTGGGCAACTGGCCTGAGCAGAACTCTGTGCAGGCCTGCAGCAGCGTCTAGGGGTTGCCCATGACCCCTGGAGCCCCAGAAGGAATGTATTACAGTGTGCTCTTTTAGCTTTGCCATCCATAGACAGCTTAAGTGTTAAACAGGTCAGTGGAGGGTCAGTGTGCCAGCCTCTTACACCTGCACCTGGGCACTTGTCCAGTGTCCAGGAAGAATCAGGTTGCATGAATGAATTGAAGAGTGGTGAATGTGGAAGATTTTATTGAGCAGTGGAAGTGACTCTCAGTGGAATGGGGAGCTGAAAAGGGGATGGAGTGGGAAGGTGGTCTTCCCCTGGAGCTCAGCCATCCCTGGACAAACTCCTCTCTGAGGTCCTGCCATCAAGCCATTCCTCTGAAGTCAGATTGCTTCTCTCTGACATCCAGCTACTTCTCTTCTCTTCTTCTCTGCTACTCTGCCACTTTGCCAGTGGGGCCTAGGGTTTTACTGGTACAGGATGGTGGGAGGCAAAGTGAGCCAGGGTGGTTTTGGAAAAGGCAACATTCAGACAAGAAAACAGGAATGCATGTTCTCACTTTGGGCCATGGCTCCAGGCTTGAGGGTGTGGCCCTCACTGGGGACTGCCCTTTTCTACCCAGTATTTCCCGGCCCTCTGTTGATATCAATAGTAGGTAATTTACTCTTATTTTTTTTTTTGTGATATCCCTTTTCATGGGGCTTAAAAAAAATCTGTGAAAATCTCTTGTGGTCTCTGTTATGGGAGCATCCTTCCAGAGCAGTTTTACCTTTGCTTCTGCCAAGAAAACCTCAGAGTTAATGTTCCCAGGCCATTCAGGTAGAATAAATTGAAACCGAAACCCTATTTGAGTTCCAGGCCTGTGCTTTAATTCTCAGAGGATTTTTTTTCTTCCACCTAAAGCTTAGACAAAGACAGATAAGATTCCTTGTTGTTTCCCTGTGCCGAGATGCACAGAATCTGAGCTTTATGATAGGCCATGGCCTAAGACATCTTCTGTCTCTGTGGATGTTAAAATTGAAACTCCCTTACCAGGGCAACCACAACTTTCACAAGATTACCACTCTGGTTTTCAGTTTTCTCCTCATTTTGGCTTTTGGGAGTTTTCCCTTATTTATTAGGGGCTCAGTTATTCAATTAAAAGAAATTTTGTATATCTTACCTTGTGCTAATAGAAGTTTATATCAAAAGTAATTAGTTGACTATATTGCTGGACATGGATGGTGTGCTTTCTTAACTTAGCAATACATTTCAAATATCTTCTCATGTTGATATTCTTCAACACGGTTGTTATACATTGAATTTCCTAGAGAGCAGACTCCAAGTCAGACAAAAGTTTACTGGGGAGTACTCTTGGAATCAACACTTGTGGGGAGAAGAAAAGGAAGCAAAATTGGACAAAGAGGTTGAGCTATGATGCAGTCATGCCAAGGCCTTAGCAGACCACATGGGGAGCTCTGAATCTGGAATAAACTTCCAGAATTGTTTCCATTTGGAGCATGGAGGCTGAGACTATACTCCTGCACCGACTGGCCATTGAATGCAAACTGCACCCGGGAAGGGGCATAACCTTAGGTTAGGTCACTCTCTTCAGCCAAAGGTGGTTGCCAGAGAAGAATGACAGCAGAGAGCTGTCTGCCAGCAGCCCTCTCAGTAGCTGGGAGAATAAGCCCTTTGTCTTGAAGCAGAATATGGATGGCACAGAATAGTGTCCACAACAATGATTTTAAATGGTTTGAAGTCTCATATGTATATATATATATGAAGTCTGAATATCCAATAATGATTATTTCTGTTTCTTCTATATGAATAATATATGAATAATACTGATATGAGCATTATTGTACATTCTCTTTGTCCGCATCTTGTATTTTATTCCTCAGGTTAAAGTCCTAGAAGTGAAATTGCTCTATATGCACATTTCTAAATATTTTGATAAATTTAACCAAATTGCCTGTCAAACGGCTCATATTAGTAAGCATTTCTCTATACCCTAAGAAACCCTGAATAATATCATCCTTTTAATGATTTACAGTTTAATAAGGAAAATAACATTTTATCATTTTACAAATTATATTCCTTGACATACTTAGTGAGACTGAACAATTTATCATACATTTATTGGCTATTTATGCTCTTGTTTTGGGGTCTATTTATTCTTGTCTTTTGCTAATTTTTCTATTAGAGTATTTAATTTTTTCTTACTGATTTGTAAAACCTTCTTATATATTAAGAATAGTAAANNNTTTTTTTTTTTTTGAGAAGGAGTTTCACTCTGTCTCCAGGCTGGAGTGCAGTGGTGCGATCTCAGCTCATTGCAACCTCCTCCTCTCAGGTTCAAGTGATTCTCCTGCCTCAACCTCCCAAGTAGCTGGGATTACAGGCATGCGCCACCACACCCAGCTAATTTTTGTATTTTTAGTAGAGATGGGTTTCACCGTGTGGGCCAGGATGGTCTCGATCTCTTGACCTCGTGATCCACCTGCCTCGGCCTCCCAAATTGCTGGGATTACAGGCATTAGCCACCGTGCCCGGCCTCTAGGCCTTTCTTAATCCAGTCAAGTGGACACCTAAAATTATCCATCACAGTAATCAGTACTTTTTTCTTCTCTAGAGAGAAACAGAAAGTTGGTGGAAAATGTATCTTTTTCCTATGTCCTGGCCCTAATTACAAAGACTATTCGTACCCAAGTTGACTAAATGTGTACAGATTGTTCCCGGAAGAAGAGATAGAACATATCCAAGCCAACTTGAATTGGGCTTTGGTTATGTGGTATCGTATCAATTATACAATGAAACAGCTTTGAGAACAATGAAATGTGATTCAGTGACTTATACCCATCTAGAAATCATCCTGAGTCACTGTCCTTGGCTTCAGAAGTAACAACTATAGTAGTTATTTTGTTGTTTCGTTTTCAAACTAATTCACAGTGCTTTCTTCCCTTAGAGAGGAATAGTCCACTAAAGCAAATGGAGAAAAGAGAATACAAAGGGAAATTTATTTTGCCAGCATTTATTACTGAATCTTAGCCATTACCAGGAGAACTGGAAGTTAAGCCACAATTGTGGCATAGTGTAGGCTACATACACATCTCCTTCATGAACTCCTTTATCTCATTTTTTGTTCCATAATCTCCGGTGGCATTTGTGGGGATTCAATAATTCATTTATTCATTCATTCACTCATTTATGCATTCTTTCAACAAATATCCACTGAGCACTCACCACATGCTTAGCACTGTATTAGGTGCTGGGCATATAGATGTGGTCCCTGCTCTCATGAAGCAGACAGTGTAGCAAGGGAGACAAACAATAACCAAACAAACACACAAATATCTATGTTCAAATTACAATGGTTGCTGTGAAGAAACAGAACATGTACCTAGAGAATATCAGAGAACCAAACCTAGTCTGGGGAAGGGTAACAGAAAAGGGTTTCTTAAGGATGTAAGATTTCAGCTGAAAAATAAAGAATACCTGGACTTAGGTAAAGAGGATGTTGGAGGAAGGAGAACAGTAAGGTCTCTGGGTGCAAGGGGTAGCAAATATGAAGACCCAGGGTGAGTACAGCTTGGGGAGTTCCAGGAAATAAAAGTCAGTGTGCCTAGGGTAAACCTGGGGGAGGTCAACTAGAGGTAAGGTTGGAAATGTAGGCTGGAGCAAAGTCATGTAGAATCTCACAGGCTAAGGTTGGGAATTTGGAATTTATTCTAAGTGCTTGGGGGAAGAGAATATATTAGGAGGCAAGAATGGAAAAGGAGAGATAAGTTAGAAGGCTATTGCAATAGGGTAGGCAAGTTATTATTCTGTATGCTAGCCTAAATAAAATTCATTATTGATTTTATTCTAATTAGAAAAAATACATAGTGACTGCTATGGTTTGAATATAGTATGTTCCCACCAAAACACATGCTAAGGCTTGGTTTTCAATGCAGCAATGTTGGGAGGTAGGGTCTAGTGGGAGGTGTTTGGGTCATGGGGGAAGATCCCTCATGAATAGATCAATGCTGTCTCACAAAAGTGAGTGCTCACTCTCATGGGACTGGATTACAATGCAAGAGTGGATTGTTATAGAATGAAGTTGCTCTTCATGTTTTGTCTCTTTGCACATGCCTGCTGGCCCTCCCACCTTTACACTGTGAGATGAAACAGCACGTGGCCCTCTCCAGAATCCAAGTAGATGCTGGGCCCATGCTTCTTGGACTTCTGACCATCAGAATCTTGAGCCAATTAAACCTCTTTATTATAAATTACCCAGTCTCAGATATTCTCTCATAGCAACTGAAAACAGAATAAGACACTGACATGCTCCAAGCAGGAAACTTTAAAATAGAAAAGCTCTTTAAAATGAAGCAAAATTTAAAATCACCTGTAAGCCAACAAACCATAAATAACCACTGTTACCATTTTGGTGCCTCTTCCCAACCTTTTATTTTCAATGTGTAACATTGATGTTAATTTTTCCCNTATCTTCCTAGTGGATTACTCCTTTTATCAATAGACTGTGAAACTCTTTAACCCTAATAATTGTTGTTTTAATGTATGTTTTGTTTACCA
Organism: Rhinopithecus bieti; assembly: GCF_001698545.2. Lineage (NCBI taxonomy): Eukaryota > Metazoa > Chordata > Mammalia > Primates > Cercopithecidae > Rhinopithecus > Rhinopithecus bieti. Next base: position 52,703 of record NW_016830243.1, read on the forward strand.
TTAACATGGCTGTATCATTTTGGTTAGTATTTGTCAGGCATACTTTATTTTATATCACTTTCCATGTTTTCCATGTTTTTAGATAAGATTTTTATTAACAGCATGTAGCTAAATCTGGGATTTTAAAATTTAACCAAGATTCTGTCTAAAGTCACAAGTTTTAGTCCAGTTGCTTTTATTGTGATTAATGATACATGTAGATGTATTTATATCATTTTATCATGAGATTAATCTTTTATTCTTCTTTTTCCTCCTTTCTTGCCATTGGTCAATTTTTAAATATTTTTTCCTCTTACTGCTTTGAAAATTATATATTGTGTTTTTTTTAACATAAATGTCTAAAGTTTCTCAGTAGTTCTACCCTCCCCTAAAATAATTCAAGGACTTAGTTTTAACCCAATCACGCCTCTGTCACTTTGTATGTTACCGAATTATTCATCATCATTATTGTTTTTAACAGTCAGTGCTTGTCTAGATTTACCCATGTGTTTACCAGTATCTTTTTTCACTATCCTTTTTCCACATCATTGCTTCCTTTCTGAATGTACACACTTTAGTGTTTGCCTTAGCAAAGGGAGTTCTTTATTTTCTCACTTAATTTCTGAAAATATTTTTATTTCTCTCATTCTTGAATACTAATTTAACTGGGTTTAGAAATCTAGGTTGACAGTTATTTTCCCTCAGACAGGGAATTTCTCTCAGACAGTTATTTTCCCTCAGAACTTTGAAGATATTATTTATCTGTATTCTAGCCTATACTGTTGTAATGTAAAAGTCTTTTGTCGGTCTTGTTGTTGTTTTGTGGATAATCTGTCTTTTCTCTCTGGTAGTTTTAAAGATTTTTCTCTTTATTTTTTTTGTGTTCTACAATTTGACTATAATATGTTTGGATATAGATTTATTTTTATTTTTTTTACTTGGCACTTGTACTTCTTAAGTCTTCCACCAATCCATGAAAATTCTCAGCCATTATCTCCTTGAATATTGCCTTTCTCCCATTTTCTGTATTTTTCTTCTGGAAGTCCTCTTAGGTAAAAGTTGAATCTTTCATTCTATCCTCCATGTCTTTTACCCTCTGTCATATTTTTCATCTCTCTTTGTTCTTAATACTGGGTAATTTTCTCAAATCTATTCCCCAGTTTAATAATTCTCAGGATTCTGATCTTGCCAGTGATTATGTCCACTGACTCCCCCTCATAGTGAAATGAGATAGTTCCCTTTACCCTTTCGCAGGACTCATGAAGGTGTTGGCTCATTTACTCAGCCTGCAGCTCTCAACCCCTTGTGGGAGGGGGGAGCACACAGGTCAGGAAGTGCAGAGGCCAGGATGAGTACTTCTGGGCAACTGGCCTGAGCAGAACTCTGTGCAGGCCTGCAGCAGCGTCTAGGGGTTGCCCATGACCCCTGGAGCCCCAGAAGGAATGTATTACAGTGTGCTCTTTTAGCTTTGCCATCCATAGACAGCTTAAGTGTTAAACAGGTCAGTGGAGGGTCAGTGTGCCAGCCTCTTACACCTGCACCTGGGCACTTGTCCAGTGTCCAGGAAGAATCAGGTTGCATGAATGAATTGAAGAGTGGTGAATGTGGAAGATTTTATTGAGCAGTGGAAGTGACTCTCAGTGGAATGGGGAGCTGAAAAGGGGATGGAGTGGGAAGGTGGTCTTCCCCTGGAGCTCAGCCATCCCTGGACAAACTCCTCTCTGAGGTCCTGCCATCAAGCCATTCCTCTGAAGTCAGATTGCTTCTCTCTGACATCCAGCTACTTCTCTTCTCTTCTTCTCTGCTACTCTGCCACTTTGCCAGTGGGGCCTAGGGTTTTTACTGGTACAGGATGGTGGGAGGCAAAGTGAGCCAGGGTGGTTTTGGAAAAGGCAACATTCAGACAAGAAAACAGGAATGCATGTTCTCACTTTGGGCCATGGCTCCAGGCTTGAGGGTGTGGCCCTCACTGGGGACTGCCCTTTTCTACCCAGTATTTCCCGGCCCTCTGTTGATATCAATAGTAGGTAATTTACTCTTATTTTTTTTTTTGTGATATCCCTTTTCATGGGGCTTAAAAAAAATCTGTGAAAATCTCTTGTGGTCTCTGTTATGGGAGCATCCTTCCAGAGCAGTTTTACCTTTGCTTCTGCCAAGAAAACCTCAGAGTTAATGTTCCCAGGCCATTCAGGTAGAATAAATTAAAACCGAAACCCTATTTGAGTTCCAGGCCTGTGCTTTAATTCTCAGAGGATTTTTTTTCTTCCACCTAAAGCTTAGACAAAGACAGATAAGATTCCTTGTTGTTTCCCTGTGCCGAGATGCACAGAATCTGAGCTTTATGATAGGCCATGGCCTAAGACATCTTCTGTCTCTGTGGATGTTAAAAATTGAAACTCCCTTACCAGGGCAACCACAACTTTCACAAGATTACCACTCTGGTTTTCAGTTTTCTCCTCATTTTTGGCTTTTGGGAGTTTTCCCTTATTTATTAGGGGCTCAGTTATTCAATTAAAAGAAATTTTGTATATCTTACCTTGTGCTAATAGAAGTTTATATCAAAAAGTAATTAGTTGACTATATTGCTGGACATGGATGGTGTGCTTTCTTAACTTAGCAATACATTTCAAATATCTTCTCATGTTGATATTCTTCAACACGGTTGTTATACATTGAATTTCCTAGAGAGCAGACTCCAAGTCAGACAAAAAGTTTACTGGGGAGTACTCTTGGAATCAACACTTGTGGGGAGAAGAAAAGGAAGCAAAATTGGACAAAGAGGTTGAGCTATGATGCAGTCATGCCAAGGCCTTAGCAGACCACATGGGGAGCTCTGAATCTGGAATAAACTTCCAGAATTGTTTCCATTTGGAGCATGGAGGCTGAGACTATACTCCTGCACCGACTGGCCATTGAATGCAAACTGCACCCGGGAAGGGGCATAACCTTAGGTTAGGTCACTCTCTTCAGCCAAAGGTGGTTGCCAGAGAAGAATGACAGCAGAGAGCTGTCTGCCAGCAGCCCTCTCAGTAGCTGGGAGAATAAGCCCTTTGTCTTGAAGCAGAATATGGATGGCACAGAATAGTGTCCACAACAATGATTTTAAATGGTTTGAAGTCTCATATGTATATATATATATGAAGTCTGAATATCCAATAATGATTATTTCTGTTTCTTCTATATGAATAATATATGAATAATACTGATATGAGCATTATTGTACATTCTCTTTGTCCGCATCTTGTATTTTATTCCTCAGGTTAAAGTCCTAGAAGTGAAATTGCTCTATATGCACATTTCTAAATATTTTGATAAATTTAACCAAATTGCCTGTCAAACGGCTCATATTAGTAAGCATTTCTCTATACCCTAAGAAACCCTGAATAATATCATCCTTTTTAATGATTTACAGTTTAATAAGGAAAAATAACATTTTATCATTTTACAAATTATATTCCTTGACATACTTAGTGAGACTGAACAATTTATCATACATTTATTGGCTATTTATGCTCTTGTTTTGGGGTCTATTTATTCTTGTCTTTTGCTAATTTTTCTATTAGAGTATTTAATTTTTTCTTACTGATTTGTAAAACCTTCTTATATATTAAGAATAGTAAAGTTAACTATCTGTAACATATTTTACAAACATTTCTCACAGGATTTTTTGTCTTTCAATTGTGTTTAGTATTTTTAATAGGAAGTTTTTATGTTTCATAGCATATTCTTAGGTTATTCACTTATTTTTATTCTGGTGGTATTAAGATTTCATCTTTTACTTTTAACTGTATCCAGCTGGAATTTATTTTGGAACAATTAATTTTTGGCTTTTTAACTCTAGAGCTGAACATTATAAAATATGTTTAAAACATTCACTGTCACACTCTGCTTTCTCCCATTTAATTTTACTATGAAATCATCCACAAATTTTGCTGCTAGAAGAGCAGTTGATGATTTGTAATATATTATAAAGCAATGGAATTTGAGTGCGATGCATTTTTAGTCAATTCCCCTGACAAGATAATTTTTAAATGTTTCTATTTGACTTTAAAATACATTTCACATATGTACATTTCACACATACATGAATAGGTCTTACACTAAATTTATACCAGTCCAAATTTCAGAAGCCTCATTATGAACATCCAACTTGAGAGGTGATGGGAAGCAACCAGTTTTCCTTATCCTACTAATCTGTTTAAATGCCTTTTTGTTTCTTACTTACATGCAGAAAACGACTGTATCACCTGTGAAAGGAAAATAAATATCAGTACCCCCAAATCACTAAGCCAAAGGGAAAAGTCAAGCTGGGAACTGTGTCAGGCAAATATGCCTCCCATTCTATTCCTAAATAAGATAGCTACAAAGATAAAAAAGCTACATACCTCCTTCACAATTTGCCCATGAGGAAATTCCTTGTGGACAAAGGATAGACAGAACTCAAAGTTATCCCTCTGCTCATGTGAGACAAATGCATACCTGACTGCTTCCTTTGCCCTATTGTTTCATTAAGCCAGACTAAGGCATAAGCGACTATTCCTTAAATTGTGCATTCAGTGAAAAGCTAATCAGAAACTCAAAAAAAATGCCACCATTTGTCTCTTATCTACCTGTGACCTGGAAGGCCCCTCCCTGCTTTGAGTTGTCCTGCCTTTCCGGACAAAACCAATGTACATCTTACATGTATTGATTGATGTTTCATGTCTCCCTACAATGTATAAAACCAAGCTGTGCCCCGACCACCTTGTGCACATGCTGTCAGGACCTCCTGAGGCTGTGTCAGGGGCACGTCCTTAACCTTGGCAAAATAAACTTTCTAGATTGGTTGAGACTTGTCTCAGATAATTTTTAGTTTACACATATTTCAACCTAAGCAGTTCTCTTACCTAAATACATTGAATATTCCCACACTCAGGAAGGGGAATTGAGTGGATGAGTAGTGTGTGAAAGGTAATTTTTTTTCTTTGAGATGGAGTTTCACCCTTGTCACCCAGGCTGGAGTGCAATGGCATGATCTCGGCTCACTGCAACCTCCACCTCCTGGGTTCAAGCAATTCTTCTGCCTCAGCCTCCTGAGTAGCTGGGATTACAGGTGCCCACCACCATGCCTGGCTTTTGTTTGTATTTTTAGTAGAGATAGGGTTTTGCCATGTTGGCCAGGCTGGTCTCGAATTCCTGGCCTCAGATGATCCACCTGCCTCGGCCTCCCAAAGTGCTGGAATTGGCGCCACCACACCCGGTAGAAAGACAATTATTTCTGTTTAAAGCATTTTCCATGTGCATAACGCACAGTACAGGGCAAGGCAAGGCCAAAGTTGACATGGAATCTTTATGCCAATAAAAAAAGCCCCACCCTATTGAAGAAAAGGTAAAAAAAAAAAAAAAAAAAGGCCTGCCGGCTAAAACAATTTTGAGCTGCCCCTTTTTCCCTTGGGAGAAAATTATGAAAAGGCCCTCAACATTGCTATGTTGACTTTTGGCTTCAACTTCCTGCCTCTTTCTCAAATGCCTTTGGGCCTATACAACCTTAGGCAGTACCTTCTCTGCATCCTCCTTTTTGTTGTCCTCTTCAATTCTTGCTGTACTACAGGCTTTAACGGTCACTTAAAGAATCCAAATAAAGTCTGTCATTTAGTTAATAATATTATACCAATGTTAACTTCTCAGTTCTGATCATTGTACTATAGTCATGCAATACATTAACATGAGGGGAAGCTGAGTGAAAGAAATACGAAAACTCTGTATGATTTTGCCACTTCTCGTGGGTCAAAATTATTTTTTTAAAAAAGGTTGTTTAAAAAAGTCAGTAAAGAGGGCAGAGTGAGATGGCAGTGTAGGACTCTCCATTAATCATCCCCCCACAGAAACATCAATTTGAACACATGAAAAAATCTTTACAAGAGCTAAGGAAACAAGGTGCAAGATCACAACACCTAATTTTAGCATAATAAGACACACTGAAGAGGATGGAAAGGGCAATTTTACATTACTCACTTCACCCCTCCCCAACCCCAGGCTGCATGGCTATGAGTAAGTTTAACCAGGGAGGTGAAAGAGCTATACAATGAATAATATAAAACACCAATGAAAGAAATTAAAGAGACAAATAAATGGAGAGATATCCTGTGTTCATAGATTGGAAGGATTAATATTGTTAAAGTGGCCATACTACTGAAAACAATCTACAGATTCAATGCAATCCTTATCGAAATACCAATGACAGTCTCCACAGAAATAGGAGAAACTGTACTAAAATATGTATGGAACCAAAAAATACCTGGAATAGCCAAAACAATCTTAAGCAAAAGAACAAAGCTGTAGGCATCACAATACCTGATTTCAAAGTATGTTACAAAGCTCTAGCAACCAAAACAGCATGCTACTGACATAAAACAGACAAATACATCTATAAACTAAAATAAAATCCTAAGCCCCCCCACTCTCTGAACAGACCAACTATTGGCCAAGGGGATCCCAGAAAACCTTAAAACTGAATTATTGCTTATGACGGGAAGGAAGGTCAGACGTGCCTTGTTATACTCCCTCCTTTTGGAGATTATGCACAACTGACCAACATTAATGTTAAAATAGAGATCATAAGACTAACAAAACAGACTTTGTGACAATAAGATAACAAATTATAAACAGGACCTAACTCCTGATCCAGTGTATTGGTTAGCAGATATACCTATCTTACCTTTGTGAAAGGAAAATAAATCTTGGGGCCCCAAAATCACTAAGATAAAGGAAAAGTCAAGCTGGGAACTGCTTAAGGCAAACCTGCCTCCTATTCTATTCAAAGTCATTCCTCTGCTCAAGGAGATGAATGCATATCTGATTGTCTAAATTGACTGACACCTATCCCAGGTTTTGGGGTCCACAGGTGCCAAGAACACACAAATGGATAGATTCAAGTCTCTTGAATCAATGGTGCTGGAAAAAACTGGGTATCTATATGCAGACTAATGAAACTAGACCCTTATCTCTCACCATATATGAAATTAAACTCAAAATGGATTAAAGACTTAAATGTAAGACCCCAAACTATGAAATTACTGGTAGAAAACACAGAAAAACACTTCATGATGTTGGTCTAGGCAAGGATTTTTTTTTGGATAAAACCTCAAAAGCACATACAATAAAAGCAAAACTAGACAAATGGGATTACATCTCACAAATAAGTTTCTGCATAGCAAAAGAAACAATTAACAGAGTGAAAAGACAGCCTGTGGAATGGAAGAAAATATTTGCAAACTATATATCTGACAAGGGGTTAATATCCAAGATATATTAGAAACTCAAACAACTCGATAACAACAACAAAAAACCAATTGAAAAATGGGTGCATTACCTGAATAGACATTTCTCAAAAGAAGAAATACAAATGGACAACAGGCATGTGAAAAAATGCTCAATATCGCTAATAATCGGGGAAATGCAAATCAAATCCACAATGAGATATCACCTCACTCCAGTTAAAATGGCCACTATCAAAAAGAGAAAAAATAATAAGTACTGGCAAGTATGTGGAGTACTTATACACTGTGATGGGAATGTAAATTGGTATAACCATTATGAAAAACAGTATAGAGTTTCCTCAAAAAAATAAAAATAGAACTACCATATGATCCAGCAATCCCACTATTGGGCATATATCCAGAAGAATTGAAATCAATGTGTTAAAGCGATATCTGCACTTCCATGTTTATTGCAGCACGATTCACAATAGCTAAGATATGAAATCAGACTAGGTATCCATCAGTGGATGAATGGATAAAGTATAGTATACATACAATGGAATATTATTCAGCCTTAAAACAGAATGGACTCCTATCATTTGTGGCAACATATGATATGTGACCTGGAGGTCATTAAGTGAAACAAGCCAAGCACAGAAAGACAGATATTGCTTGTTCTCACTCATATGTGGGAGCTAAAAAACAAACAAACAAACAGAAAAAGTGGGACTCATGAAGGTAGAGGGTAGATTGGTGGTTACTGGAGTAGATTGGTGGTTACTGGAGGCTGTGAAGTGTAGAGGAGAGGGGAGGATGAAGAGAGGTCGATTCATTGGTACAGATACACACTTAGAAGAAATAAGACCTAGTGTTCGATAGATCAGTACGGTGACTATAATTAACATGAATCGATTGTACATTTCAAAATATCTGGGAGAGAAAAATTCAAATATTCATAGCACAAAGAAAAGATAAATATTTAAGGTACTAGATATCCCAATTACCCTAACTTGATTATATGAATATATTAAATTATCACATGTACTCTGAAAATATGTACAGCTATTATGTATAAAACAATTTTTTAAAGAAAAAAATTAATGTAAAAATAAATTTAGAAAAGAAAATGTGGTATATATACACAATGGAATGTTACTCAGCCATAAAAAGAATGAAATCCTGCCATTTGTGACAACATGTATGAGCCTGGAGGACATTATGTTAAATGAAATAAGCCAGACACAGAAAGACAAATACCACATGATCTCACTCATATGTGGAATGTAAAAAAGTTGATCACATAGCAGTAGAGAGTAGAATAGTGGTTACCATAAGCTGGGGTCATTAGCAGTGAGGATGGGGGATGGAGAGATGTTGATTAAAGGATACACAATCATAGTTAGAAGAGGAATAAATTTTAAGAGAAACACAGCAAGGTGACTGTAGTTAATGGTGACATATTCTTAAAAAATGTAAAGAGAGTGAATGTTATGTACTCTTACCACAAAAATAGCTAAGTGAGGTAATGCATTTATTAATTAGCTAGATTTAAACATCCCATGATGTATATGTACTTAAAAACATCATGTTGTACACAATAAAAGCATAAAATGTTATCTGTCAATTTTTTCTTTTATTTTTATTCCTTTTATTCTTTTTCTTTTTTTCTTTGTTTCTTATCTGTCAAATTAAAATAATTTTTTTTAAAGTCAGTCCAGGGGAAAATCAGCTACGGGGATTTTGATCCTAGCCCCACAGCTCTGTCTTCCTTTGCAGCTCTGATCTCTCTTTATTTTTTGTCGTCCACACCTGCGGTGTGCTTCCAATTTTGCTGGATATATTGCACAAAGCAGGGAATCTGTAGATTACAGCTGGTTTTCTTTCCCAAATACAACCTGTTCAACATAAAGACATAAACAATAAGCTCAATCTCAATTTCAATAAAAGATTAATCAACTTATTTGCTAGACACTGTGGGGGTGGTATACAGAACTATACAGTAAAAAATTTTACAATTAACTTTAGAAGACAAGAGTAGCACACATAATACAAAAGAAAACATGTGAGTGACAATATGTAAGTCAGTTATAATTGTGTACTTCAGGACATTAGTGAAAACGGAGGGACCAAAACTTGCAAAAATCCTCTCCTCCATAAAGCAACAAGAACATTAAGTGAAAACTCTAAGAATTAACTTTTCCAGAACCTGGAAATGTAACCAAAAGCTTACAACAATCAAGGATACATTTATTAGACAGAAATAACTGAATCTGAGTAAAAACAACAAAATGTGTGGCATTTCAACCTACCCTATTCCCATCCTCATCCCCTTCCCAGTTCCACAATAGCTTTGAAAATCAATAGACCTCAGAGTAAAAACAAGAAGCTGGGGAAACAGTAGAGGGAGCAAAATGCAGTTTGAGCTTCTTCAGAGTTTCATGCCCAGAATTACTCTGCTACCTAAACAAGAAAAACACTCAACAAGAAAAGAAAACTATAGACCAATATCCCTTGCAAATATAGATTCAAAAATCCTCAACAAAATGCTAGTGAATGAAATCCAGCAACATATAAAAAGGATCATACACCATTACCAAGTAGGATTTATCCAAGGAATGGAAGGTTGGTTCAACATATAAATATCAATCAATATAATATACTATATTAATAGAATAAAGGATAATTACTTCATGATCATCTCAATAGATACAGAAAAAGCATTTGACAAAATTAAACATCCTTTGTGACAAATATGCTCAAAAAATTAAAAATAGAAGGGAATTTTCTTACTCTCTATATTAGGCCATTCTTGCATTGCTATAAAGAATTAACTGAGGCTGGGCGCAGTGGCCCACGCCTGTAATCCCAGCACTTTGGCAGGCCGAGGTGGGTGGATCACCCGAGGTCAGGAGTTCGAGACTAGCCTGGCCAACATGGTGAAACCCCGTCTCTACTAAAAATACAAAAATTAGCTGGGCGTGGTGATACATGCCCGTAGTCCCAGCTACTTGGGAGGCTGAGGTAGGACAATCGCTTGAACCCCGGAGACGGAGGTTGTAGTGAGTTGAGATAGCACCACTGCACTCCAGACTAGGTGACAGAGCAAGACTCCGTCTCAAAAAACAAAACAACAACAAACAGAGAAAACGGAGACTGGGTAATTTAATAAAGAAAAAAGTTTAATTGGCTCACAGTTCTGCAGACTGTACAGGAAGCATAGCAACATCTGCTTCTGGGGAGGCCTCTGGAAGCTTACAATCATGGAGGAAGGCCAAGAGGGAGCTTACATGTTACATGGTGAAGGCAGGAGCAAGAGAGCCAGTGGGGAGGTACTACACATTTTTAAATGACCTGACCTCATGAAAACTCACTCTCTACCATGAGGACAGTACCAGGGAGAGTAGTGCTAAGCCATTCATGAGAAATCTGCCACCATGAGCCAATCACTCCCCACCAGGCCCCACCTGCAACATCGCGGAATATATTTCAATGAGATTTAGGCAGGGATACACATCCACACTATATCAGCTCCCTACCCTTTGCTCATTACCACTGTTCTTTTTATTGTCTCTATGTTTTGCCTTTTTCCAAATGTCATATAATTGAAATTATACAGTATATAGCCCTTATGAGAGTAATATAGTGTGTCCCTGCCCAAATCTCATATTGAAATATAATCCCCAGTGTTGGAGGTGGGGCCTGGTGTGAAGTGATTGAATCATGGGCACGGATTTCTCATGAATGGTTCAGCGCGATCCCCCTTGGTACTGACTGGCTTCTTTCTTTGTCCATTTTTAATTAGGTTGTTACTTTATTATTCAGTTGTAATGCTTTTTATATATTCTGGATATTAGTCCCATATTAGATATATAGTTTGAAAATATTAATATTTTCTCCTATTCCATGCGTTGTCTTTTTACTTTCTTGATAATGTCCTTTAAAGTGCAAATATTTTAATTTTAACAAAGTCCAATTTGTCTACTTTTATTTGGTTGCTTGTGCTTTTTGTGTCATGGCTAAGAAACAGTTGCCTAGTCCAGGTCGTGAAAATTCATACCAAATCATTGCCTAATCTAAGATCAAAAAGTTTTATACCTATGTTTTCTTCTAAGAGTTGTAGTTTTAGCTCTTACATTTAGGTATTTGATCTATCTTTAAATAATTTTTATATATGATATGAGGTCAGGATCATGTGTATGTACAGTTGTCCTAGCACCATTTGTTAAAAAAAAGATTGATGCCCGACATTGAAGAGTCTTAGCACCCTTATTGAAAATCAATTGGCTATAAATGTATGGCTTTATTTTTGGACTACCAATTCTACCCCATTAATCTATATTACTATCCTTATGCCAATACCACATGCTTTTTTATTACTGTACCTTTGTAGAAAGTTTTAAAACTGGGGTGTGTGATTTCTCCAACTTTGTTCCTCTTCGTTCATCTTTTTCATGATTGTTTGGACATTTCCAGGTCACTTGCATTTCCATATGAATTTTAGAATCAGCCGATTTTTAAAAGTGAAACCAGTTTGGATTTTAATAGAGCTTGTGTTGAATTTGTAGATTAATTTGTAGTATTTCTACCTTACCAATATTAAATCTTCCAATTCATGACCCTGAAATGTCTTCTCATTTAGTTATGTTTTCTTTTAATTCCTTTAAACCAGTATTGTTTGGTTTTCCTTGTACAAAAAAGTTCATTACTGTTTTTAAAAAAAAAATTTATTTCTAACTTTTTATTTTTTAATGGCTATTATAAGTATAATTGTTTTCTTAATTCATTTTCAGATTGTTCATTGCTACTGTATAGAAATACAAATTATTTTTGTATGTTGATCCTGTTTACTACAATTTTGCTGAACTTGTTTAGTGACTCTAAGAGCTTTTTTTGTTTTGTTTCATTTTGTTTTGTTTTGTTTTGTTTTGTTTTGTTTTGTTTTGTTTTGAGATGGAGTCTTGCACTGTTGCCCAGGCTGGAATGTGATGGCATGGTCTCAGCTCACTGCAACCTCTACCTCCCAGGTTCAAGCAATTCTCCTGTCTCAGCCTCCCAAGTAGCTGGGATTACAGGTGTGCACCACCATGTCTGGCTAATTATTATTATCTTGTATTTTTAGTAGAGATGGGGGTTTCACCATGTTGGCCAGGCTAGTCTCGAACTCCTGACCTCAAGTGATCTGCCCCCCTCAGCCTCTCAAAGTGCTGGGATTACAGGTGTGAGCCACTGCGCCCAGTCTTTATCTCTAAGAGTTTTTGAAGCATTCTTTGTGGTTTTCTTTTTCTTTTATTCTTGAGACAGGGTCTCACTCTGTTGCCCAGGCTGGAGTGCAGTGGCACAATCTTGGCTCACTGCAACATCTACCTCCTGGGTTCGAACGATTCTCATGTCTCAACTTCCTGAGTAGCTGGGATTATAGGCTCGGTCACCATGCCAGGCTAATTTTCATATTTTTAGTAGAGACAGGGTTTCTCCATGTTGCCCAGGCTAGTCTAGAACTTCTGGCCTCAAGTGATCTGCCTGCCTTGGCCTCCCAAAGTGCTAGGATTACAGGCATGAACCACCATGCCTGGACTCTTTGTGTGTTTTTTTTTTTTTAATTTATTTGTTAATGTTTTTCTATACACAAAATTATATTATGTGAAAATAGAGTTAGTCTTCCTTTCCGAACTAGATGGTTTTTATTTCTTTTCCTTGCCTAATTGCTCTGGCTAGTGCCTCTAGTAAAATTTTGAATAGAACTTGTAAAATGGATAAATAAATATTGGAGTATAACTCATTAAAGTATAAAATTGTGTTCATACTCATATAAATAAATAACTAAATAAATAAACAAGAAGAGACAAGTCTCCTGTGCAGAAGAATTCCAAATAATTTATGTAGATAATCTACTCTCAAAAAGGTGGAGCTTAGCTCCTCACTCCTTAAGTATGGGCTGTGCATAGAGGCTTCCTTCAGAGTACGTTACAGAAAAGGAGAGACAAAGAGTGACTTCGCAGTGGAGAAGCTTGACGAACACTACTTCAGCCAGATGATACAAATCAACATCGACAGTGATGAGTCATGCTCACAGTAAGTACCCTCACCTCTGTCTAACAATGAGAAATATGATAAATCCCAATAGCGGGACATCCTGGAAAACACATGCCCAGTACTCATCCAAATTGTCAAAGACAATATGAGAAACTGTCATGTCAAAAGGAGCTTAGGGAGACATGATGGCTAAATGCAATGTGTTATCCTCAGTGGCATCTTGGAACAGAACAGACATTAGGTAAAAGCTGAAGTATGTTTTTTTGAGTTGGGGTCTCACTCTGTCACCCAGGTTGGAGTGCAGTGGCGTGATCACAGCCCACTACAGCCTTGAACTTCTGGGCTCAAGGGATCCTCCCATCTCAGCCTTCTGAGTATCTAGGACTACAGGTGTAAGTCACCATGTCCAGCTAATTTTTTTTTAAATCTTTTCGTTGTAGAGATGGGGCTCTTGCTATGATGCCCAGGCTTGTCTTGAATTCTTGTCCTCTCTCCAAATGAGATACCACTTCACACCTAACAGGCTGGCTATAATAAAAAAGATGGAAAATAATCAGTGATGGCAGGGATGTGGAGAAATTGGAGGCTTCATATTTTGCTAGTGTAGTAAAGTAAAACGTAAAATGGTGCTTTGGAAAATAGTCTAGAGGTTCCTCAAAAGTTTAAACATATATTTTCTATAGATCCAGCAATTAGTCTTAGGTATGTGCAAAAAAGAGTTGAAAACATATGTCCACACAAAAAAGTGTACATGAATATTCATAGAATTATTATTCATAACAACCAACATGGGGAAAAACACAATTGTCCATCAGTTGATGAATGGACAAACAAAACATGGCAGATTCTTACAGTGGACTATTACAGAGTCACACAAAGGAAGGAAGTACTGACACATGCTGCAACATAAATGAATCTCAAAAACATCATGCTAAGTAAAAGAAGCCGGAGGCTAGTTGTGGTGGCTAACAACCGTAATCCCAAAACTTTGGGAGTCTGACTGGGGGAAAATTACTTGAGGCCAGAAACTTGAGACCAGCCTGGGCAATATAGCAAGACTCAATCTCTACAAAAAAAAATAAAAATTAAAAAGTACCTGGGTGTCGTGGCACACATCTGTAGTCATAGCTACTCGGAAGGCTGAGGCAGGAGAATGCCTTGAACCCAGGAATTTGAGGTTAGTGCAAGTTACAATCATACCACTGCATTCTATCCTGGGTGACAGATTGAGACTTTGCCTCTAAAAAAGTAAAAATAAAAATAAAAAATTTTAAGGGCCGGGTTCAGTGGCTCATGCTTGTAATCCCAGCACTTTGGGAGGCCAAGGTGGAAGGATTGCTTGAGTCCAGGAGTTCAAGACCATTCTGGGGAATATAGTGGGATCCCATCTCTATAAAGAAAAAAAAATTATCAAAAAATTTAGAAAGAAGCCAGACACAAAATAAATAAGTAAAATAAATAAACAAAAAAAGAAAAAAATGAGAAAAAAGCAAGAAAATAGAAAAAAAGAAGTCAGACACAAAGGCCATATATTGTATGATTCTCATTGTATGAAATGCTTAGAATAAGCAAATCCACAGTGACAGAAAGCAGATTAATGGTTGCCTAGGTCTGGGAAGAGGAGAGAAGTGAAGTGTTACAGACTAAATATTTGTGTCCCCTACAAAATTCAGAAGTTTAAACCCTAATTCCAATGTGATGGCATTAAGAAGTGGGACCTTTGGGAAGTAATTTGATTATGAGGGTAGAGCCCTCACAAATGGGATTAATGTTCCTATAAGATGAGGCCACAGAACTAGCTAGCTTCCTTTCCCACCTTGTGAGGATACATGTGAGGAAGTCAGCAGTCTGCAGCCTGGAAGAGGGCCTTTGCCAGAATGTGACCATGCTGGCACTCTGATCTCAGACTTCCAGCCTCCAGAACTCTGAGAAATAAATTTCTGTTTTTTATAAGCCACCACTCTGTGGTACTTTGTTATAGTAGCTCAAACTGACTAAGACATGGAGTGACTGCTCATGAGCATGGGGGTTGTTTTTGGGGTGATTAAAATGTTCTATACATAGAAAAGGTGACACGGCAGGGCGCAGTGTCTCGGGTGGCGGAGGCAGGAGAATCACTTTAACCTGGGAAGCGAAGGTCAAAGTGAGCCAAGATTGCGCCACTGCACTGCATTCTGGGCCACAGAGCAAGACTCCATCAAAAAAAAAAA
>NW_016830243.1:70962-75471 GCF_001698545.2 Rhinopithecus bieti
AAAAAAAAAAAAAAAAAAAAAAGAAGAAGAAGAAGAAAAAAAGAAAAGAAAAGAAAAGAAAAGAAGAATAGTTGATGGTCTGTGGTGTAAGACCTAAAATTAAGGTTCAATATTCTGTGCTGCTTTGACGTCTGAAATGGGAGGGAGGGTGTAGCTCTAACGGTTCAACTGCAAGCATCTTTAGGCAAAACTGCTGCAGCACATTTCAGGTCCCTACCAGTATGTGAAATTATTCAAACAAGCCAATCACATCCTTTCATGGAAATCAAGGGTCACTTTGCCCTCTGGATACTACAAAACCTACCTTCCACCTCACCCACTTGATCTCTTACTCTGTTCCTGAGTATAACATCTCTTTGGGCCTGTATAGCACACTGTGTCGTTCTATGGGCTTTGAGTATCTGTGATTAATCAACTGCTATCAATCTCATCTGCCCATGACAGGTGTCATGTGTTTGGCCATCCCCATAACCCTAGGATGGGACTCTCTCCCTCACCAGTGGGTGAAGAGCAGGCAATCAAAACATGGTTGCACATCTTTGTGAATATACTAACAACCACTAAATTGTATACTCTAAAAAGGTGAATTGTATGTTATGTGTATAACTCAATAAAAAATATTTCTTTTCTTTTCTTTTTTTTTTTTTTTTTTTGAGACAGTCATGCTCTGTCGACCAGGCTGGAGTGCGGTGGCGGGATCTTGGCTCACTGCAACCTCTTGTTTCCCAAGTTCAAGCAATTCTCGTGCCTCAGCCTCCCCAGTAGCTGGGATTACAGGCATGCACCACCACGCACTGCTAATTTTGGTATTTTATGTAGAGACAGAGTTTTGCCATGTTGGCCAGGCTGGTCTCAAATTCTTGGCCTCAAGTAATCTGCCCATTTCGGCCTCCCAAAATGCTGGGATTACAGGTGGGAGCCACCGTACCCGGCCTGCCATGTTCATTTCTAATTCTGGGCCTTCATTTACCTGGAATTCTCAAATCTTAGCCATCCTTCAAAGCCAAATCAAGACCTAGCTATATGAAGCTTTCCTTGATCTCCTATTGCTCTGAACACCAACAGAATTTGTCATCTGTAAGACACAATTTTTTTCATCTTGTTTTTCAAAACTGATTTTTTATTGGGCCAGGAACGGTGGCTCACGCCTGTAATCCCAGCATTTTGAGAGGCCGAGGCAGGCAGATCACTTGAGGCCAGGAGTTCCAGACCAGCCTGGTCAACATGGTGAAACCCCATCTCTACTAAAAACACAAAAATTAGCAAGGTGTGGTAGCGCATGCCTGTAATCACAGCTACTTAGGAGGCTGAGGCACGAGAATTGCTCGAACTTGGGAGGTGGAAGTTGCAGTGAGCCAAGATTGCACCACTGCACTCCAGCCTGGGTGGCACAGTCAGACTCCGTCTCAAAAGAAAAAAGAAAAAATTAGCTGGACGTTGTGGCTGGTGCCTGTAATCCCAGCTACCAGGAAGGCTGAGGCAGGAGAATTGCTTGAACCCAGGAGGTGGAAGTTGCAGTGAGCCGAGGTTGGGCCACTTCATTTCAGCCTGGGCAACAGAGCAAGACCTTGCCAAAAGGAAAAGAAAAGAAAAGAAAAGAAAAGAACAGAAAAGAAAAGAAATGGACACGGCAGATTTGACGCACAGTATGGAAACTGA
This sequence comes from Rhinopithecus bieti, assembly GCF_001698545.2. Taxonomy (NCBI): domain Eukaryota; kingdom Metazoa; phylum Chordata; class Mammalia; order Primates; family Cercopithecidae; genus Rhinopithecus; species Rhinopithecus bieti. The sequence goes on from NW_016830243.1 coordinate 72,622, forward strand.
TCTGACTAAATTGCATAATTGCTTTAGGGATTATCAGAGAATAAGACTGGCTAGGTAGGTGGAGGAAAAATTAAGGCGGAGCTTGAAAGACAGCAGAGAAGTTTGGTCTTCATCCTGTAAATCCAGATTTTAATCAGAGAATTGACATGATACAGAGACAAGAGAGGCAGTATATAACCTAGTAATTAAAAAGCATAAGCTCTAGAGTAAGACAGACCTAGAACTCAATTGTGGCTCAGACTATTTTCATCATGACTACTGTACCTTTACTATTTCACAGGTTTGAAGCTATTATCTTTGAATCCTGGTATGGCAAGGCATCACTGTCACTTTCTCTCATTGACTGTGCTAGCATTCTCCCACTTCCTACTTGTTCTAACTATTCTTTTATTTATTTATTTTTTAAATCCAGGACTGTTTGAGCAACCAGGCCCCAGAAAAGCTTGCTAGCATAATCCTCAGTTACATTTAAAATACTTGGAAATTTTCATTGTTTTCAAATAGTTTGACTTGAACTAAGCTAAAATTTACCTTCCATTGGTTTTCTAGGAAATAATGTAAACAAAACGATATGGTGCCTCAACATATTAAGAAATTGACTTTGTGAAGACTTTAGCATGTGTATTGTTTTAATGTAAAAGGTAGGGCTACATATAAAGAGCTCTTTATTTTTTATTTTTTTGAGACAGAGTCTAGCTCTGTCACCCAGGCTGGAGTGCAGTGGCGTAATCTGGGCTCACAGAAACCTCCGGCTTCCTGGGTTCAAGCAATTTTCTTGTCTCAGCCTCCTGGGTAGCTGGGACAACAGATGCAGGTCACCACGCCTGGCTAATTTTTATATTTTTAAAGTAGAGACAGGGTTTCACCACATTGGCAGGCTGGTCTCAAATTCCTGAGCACAAGTGATCCGCCCACCTTGGCCTCCCAAAGTGCTGGGATTACAGGCTGAACCAGTGTGCCCAGCCCAAATAGCTCTTCATTAAAGGAAGGCTAGCAATAAACATTTTTCAGAAAGCCTATGTTAATTAAATATAAAATGTTAGCAACTATATTACTAAAACTGCATGAAGTTATAAAAATGCATTTTAATTGTATTTTATATAATTATGATGTATAAGGCAGCTTTTGCTGCTGCTTCTTCCTCTTCTACTTCTCCTTCCTCTTCTTGTTCTTCCTCTTCTTCTTCCCCTCCCCCTACTACTTTTCCTGCCCCTCCTGTCTATGACCTTGTTAGCTATTTGTATGTTTCAGGAATATCTGTCAACCATCTGCAGGATGCATGGAAGTGGGTAGATACAGAGATTCTGTTATAGGAATCCAAGAGTAATGTTAAAAGACGCTATAGATTCTATACATTCTAGCGCACCAAAGCTGGCTTGCTTGGCATAGCTTTTACAGGTTTTACTTAGGACTGAGGCACTAAATTTGCCTCCCACTAACAGGACTGGAACAGAGGTATAACGAAACTAGTGAAAACTATGAGACATAAGACGTTCCACACTCCCTCGAGTGCAGACAAGCAGCTGAAGACTGACCCCTGTCCCAATAAAGCAGCCAGAATGAAAACATAGGAAGAAATGGGCAAAGACCCAGAAGAATTTAGTGTTAGGAGAAACCAGGTAAAGTCTATTAGATATTATAGTGAGATCAGGAGAATGAGAACTGAAAAGGTTATTTGAATTAAAGGATTAGGCCATTGCCTTACAGCAATGTTGTGGGCGGGTAGAATCTAGATTGGAAGAGATCAATGAGTAACAAAAGGGAACTTTGGAGAAATTTGGCAGGACAGGAAAAGATGGACTAGCAGTTTGTGGGAGAGAGTGGTATTAGGTTTTCTGTTTGGTTTTGTATTTTATTTTACTTTTCCTTTTGTTTTGAATTTTAAAGATCTGCATACTTGAATGAGTTTCAGGCCAAGGGAGAAGAGTCAGTACTAGATATTTAAGGCAGGAAATCATTTCAGTACAAATAATAGAAGAGATGGGGTCAAGAGAGCACAGGTTAACACTGGTATTGAGGACAGACACATGCTTTAAAGATAGGAGTAACGGGGTAATTATGATGATGGTGATAATGATGATGCTGATGCTGATAATGATGAGGCTGATAGCGAAGATGTATTGAAGAAACTGTTCTAAGAGGTGTACATGGATTATTTTATTTAATCCTTACACTGATCCTTTGAGAATGAGAAAACTGAGACAAAGTGAGGGGTAAATTGTTCAATATTACGCAGCTAGTAAACATAAATGCAGGAATTAAATCAAGGCAGGAATTCTACTAAGAGAAATACAAATAAGATACAAATAGATTTTGAATTGTGGAATTCATGAGGACAAAGTGAGACAGACAGGAATTGTATGCAAAACTTGAGGAGAGTGGAAGAAATTTGGAACAGCTACTTGTAGTCAATAGGGGAGGAATGGAAAGACTGCAATGTAGAGAACATAACTGAGGTGGAGAGCATAAATAAATAATGGAACCTGACCTTTACGTGTTTGCAACTTTCTCTAGCAGGGTCCCAGGAACAGAGGTAGAATTTGATGTTGGGGGTTAGCGAAGTCAAGGGCAAGGGATTCTAAACCCGTTACTAAGTGCATTATTAAAACATTCGCTGGAGTGATGTTAGTGAAAATAGCAAAGAAAGGAACTCCAAATTTCCACTCCTCCATTAAAACAAAGAAAACTGACAAAACAGTCAGACTCAACTGTTTCAGAACTCTGGAAATTAACCAAAGTCTTGCAACAACCTGGGAAGCACATATTCAAAAAAAGTGGCTGAATCTTAGAAGAGTGAGCTTTGTGATATATTTTTTTTTTCATTCATTTCTATTTTTTTTTTTTTTTTTT
>NW_016830243.1:76239-83366 GCF_001698545.2 Rhinopithecus bieti
GGAGTCTCACTCTTGTTGCCCAGGCTGGAGTGCAATGGTGCAATCTCAGCTCACTGCAACCTCTGCCTCCCGGTTTCAAGCGATTCTCCTGCCTCAACCTCCCAAGTAGCTGGGATTACAGGCACCTGCCACCACGCCCAGCTAATTTTTGTTTGTTTGTTTGTTTGTTTGTTTTCGTATTTTTAGTAGGGACAGGGTTTCACCATGTTGGCCAGGCTGGTCTCAAACTCCTGACCTCAGGCGACCCGCCCCCCTCGGCCTCCCAAAGTACTGGGGTTACAGGCGTGAGCCACTGTGCCCGGCCCAAAGGCAAGTGTTTCAATGGCATGGATGTCTTAGGTATCTGATGAAGCGTTTATATGCAAAATGTATAAGGAACTCAACTCAATAGCAAAAGAACAAATAACCTGATTAACAAACGTGCAAAGGATCCAAATAGACATTTTTCCAAAGAAAACATACAAATGGCCAACAGGTATATGAGAAGGTGCTCAACATCACTAGTCATCAGGGTAATGCACGTTGAAACCACAATGAGCTATCACCTCACACCTGTTAGAATGACTATTATCAAAAAGACAAGCAATAATAAGTGTTAGTGAGGGTTTGCAGAAAAGGGAACTCTTGCACACTGTTGATGGGAATGTAACTTGGTGTAGCCACTATAGAAAACAATATGGAGATTCCCCCCAACAATAAAAATAGAATTACCATATGATCTATCAGTCCCATCTCTAAGCATATATGCAAAGGAAAGAAAATCAGTTTCTCAAAAAATATCTGCACCCACATGTTCATTGCAGCATTATTTACAATAGGCAAGATATAGAAACAACCTAAGGGTCCCTCGATGGATGAATGGATAAAGGAAATGTGGTATATAGTGAAATATATTTAGCTATAAAAAAGACACATTCATTGAAGCAGAGAGTAGAATGGTAGTTGCCAGGGGCTGGAGAGTGGGAAAAATGGGGAGATGTTCACTGAAGGGTACAAACTTTCAGTAAAAAGATGAATAAATTCTGGAATGTAATAGACAGCATCATGATTATAGTTAATACTGCGTTGTTTCCTTGAAATTTACAAAGAGAGTATATTTCTCTTTGTGTCTTCACCACAAACACACATATACACAATGGTAACTATACTGATTGATGTGTTAAATAATTTGTGATAATCATTTCACAACACATACATGTATCAAATCATATTATACACCTTGAATACATACAATTTTTATTTGTCAATTATACCTCAATAAAGCTGGAAAAAAGAAAAAAAAAGCAGAGAAAAAGAATGAAACCAAATTTTGGTATTTGAAAAGATCACCAAAACTGAGAAAACTTTAACTAGACTGACCAATAAAAAAACAAACAAACAAACAAAAAAACCAGATGACTAAAATCAGAATAAAAGAAGACACATTACCACCAACCTATATAGAAATAAAAAATATTATATGGGAATAGTATGAACAATTGGATACTCTAGACAACATAGACAAATTCCTAGAAACACAAGACAGACCCAAGAAAAAATAGAAAATCTTTATAGAGTTGGAACAAGTAAAGATATTGAGCTAATAATAAAATTTTCTCACGAAAAAAAAAACCTTCAAGACCAGACATCTTCAAGAGTGAATTCTACCAAGTGTTTAAACAAAATTAACACCTATCCTTCTCAAACTCTTCTAAACAACAGAAAAGAAGGAGCACTTCCTAACACATTTTTATGAGGTAAGTATTACCTTGAAACTAAACCCGTATGCATCACAAAAATAAAACCAAAGACCAATGTCCTTTATGATTATTAAAGCAAAACACTAAACAAATTATAATACTAGCAAATGAATCAGGTAACGTATAAACAGAATTATATAATAATATGATGACCAAGTGGGATTTATCCCAGGAATGTAAAGTTGACTTAAACACTCAGCAATCTACGAATAGAAGTGAAATTCCCCAACCTGATAAAGAGCGTGTATGAAAAACTCATAGCTCACATCATACTCAATGGCAAAAGACTGGAAGCTTTTCCACAGGAATCAGTAACAACACAAGGATGTCTGCTCTCAATACGTCTATTCAACATTGTTCTGAAAGTTCTAACAAGAGCATTTAGTCAAGATAAATAAATAAAAGTCATTCAAATTACAAAAAGTAAAACTATCTTTGCAGACAACATGATTTTTTTTTTTTTTTTTTTTTTTTTTTTTTTTTTTTTTTTGAGACAGGGTCTCACATTGTCACCCAGGCTGGAGTGCAGTGGTGCAATCTTGGCCCACTGCAGCCTAGGCCTCCCTGGTTCAAGCCATCCTCCTACCTCAGCCTCCCCAGTAGCTGGGAACACAGGCACTGGCCACGATGTCCGGTTAATTTTTGTATTTTTAGTAGAGTTGGCCAGGCTGAAATTCCTGACTTCAGGTGACCTGCCTGCCTTGGTCAAGTGCTGGGATTACAGGCGTGAGCCACTGAGCCCTGCTGACAGAATCTTATATATAGAAAATCTTTTTTAAAAATTTAGAGCTAATAGGCCTGGCATGGCGGCTCACGACGGTAATCCCAGCACTTTGGGAGGCCGAGGCAGGTGGATTACTTGAGGTCAGGAGTTTGAGACCCTCCTGGCCAACATGGCTAAGCCTCGTCTCTACCAAAAATAAAAAAATTAGCCGGGCATGGTGGCAGTCGCCTGTGGTCCCAGCTACTTGGGAGGCTGAGGCAGGAGAATCTCTTGAACCTGGGAGGTGGAGGTTGCAGTGAGCCGAGATCAAGTCACTGCATTCCACCCTGGGTGACAGAGCGAGACTCCATTTCAAAAAAAAAAGAGAAAAAAAATGGGGGCTAACAAATGGATTAAGCAAAGATGCAAGATACAAGGGCAACATACAAAAATCGTCATTTATATTTATATACACTAACAATGAACAATCTGAAAAATAAATATTAAAAAATTATCACTAAGATAGCCATGCTGCAGGCAGAGCTCATTGGCTCACACCTGTAATCCCAGCATTTTAGGAGGCTGAGGCTTGCCGACCACTGGAGGTCAGGAGTCAAGACCAGCCGGGCCAACATGGTGAAACCTCGTCTCCACTAAAAAAATAAAAAATAAAAAATAAAAAATAAAAAATTAGCCAGGCGTGGCGGCCCAGGGCGCCTGTAGTCCCAGCTACTTGGGAGGCTGAGGTCGGAGAATCACTTGAACTCGGGAGGCGGAGGTCGCAGTGAGCAGAAATCGAGCCACTGCACTCCAACCTGGGTGACACAACAAAGAAAGAAATAAAGAAAAGGAAGGAAAGAAGAAGGAAGGAAGGAAGAAAGGAAGGAAGGGAAGGAAGGAAGGAAAAAAAATAGCCGGGCATGGTGGAGGACTAGCATTTCTCAATTTCAAAACGTACTACAAACCACGCTTAATCAAAACCATGTGGTACTGGCATAAGGATAGACATATAGATCAATGGAATAGAATTGAGAGTCGGAAACCCATACATCTAAGGTCAATTGATTTTCGAAGAGGTGTCAAGACTATGCAACTGGAAAAGAATAGTCTCTTCAAAAAATGGTGCTGGAACACTTGGAGATTCACATGCAAAAGAATGAAGCTGGGCCTTACCTCACGCCATATACAAAAATTAACTCAAAATGAACCAAAGACCTAAATATAAGAGCTAAAATTGTAAGCCTCTTAGAAATAAACGTAGAGGGCGGGTCGCGCGCTCGGTGGCGCGTTGTGCGCGTGTGCAGAATGCCTTGCTGCCCCCAGCTGGAGGGGAACCAGTCTGCTCCAAGTGGCAAGCTGCGTGAGCAAGCAAGCCAACATGGACCGCGACTCGTACCAGCACTATTTCTACGACTATGACGGCGGGGAGGACTTCTACCTCTCCACGACGCCCAGCGAGGACATCTGGAAGAAATTCGAGTTGGTGCCGCCGCCCTGGGACTTGAGTCCCGCCGCCGGGAACCCAGCCCTCGGCTTTGGTCCCCCGGAACCGTGGCCGGTAGGGTGCGCTGAGGACGAGACGGAATCCCAGGGCTGCTGGAAAGCTTGGGACCCGAACTATGCCTCCCTCATCCGCCGTGACTGCATGTGGAGCGACTTTTCCACCCAGGAGCCACTGGAGAGAGCGGCGAGTGACCTGCTTGCAGTTGGCGCGCCCTCGGGGTACTTGCCCAAGGAGTTCGCCACCCCCGACTACACTCCTGAGCTCGAAGCCAGCAACCTAGCGCCTATCTTCCCCTGTTTGCTGGGCGAGCCCAAGATCCAGGCCTGCTCCAGGTCTGAGAGCCCAAGCGACTCCGACGGTGAAGAAACCGACGTGACGGTAAAGAAGAGGCAGTCTTTGAGTATGCGGAAGCTGGTCACCATCGCGGTGCGTGCAGACCTTCTGGATCCCCGCATGAATCTCTTCCACCTCTCCATCCACCAGCAACAGCACAACTATGCTGCCCCTTTTCCTCCAGAAAGCTGCTTCCAAGAAGGGGCTCCAAAGAGGATTCCCCCAAAAGAAGCTCTAGAGAGAGAAGCTCCAGGGGGAAAGGATGATAAGGAAGATAAAGAGATTGTGAGCCTCCCACCTGTAGAAAGTGAGGCTGCCCAGTCCTGCCAGCCCAAACCCATCCGTTATGATACTGAGAATGGGACCAAGAGGAAGTACCACAGCTCCCTGGAGCGCAAGAGGCGGAAAAATCAACGTTTGCAGTTTTTGGCCCTGAGGGAGGAGGTACCCGCGCTGGCCAGCTGCTCTAGGGTTTCCAAAGTAATGATCCTAGTCAAGGCCACGGAATACTTACAAGAACTAGTGGAGGCCGAGGAGAGGATGGCTACGGAGAAAAGGCAGCTCGAATGCCAGCGTCGGCAATTGCAGAAAAGAATTGAGTACCTCAGTAGCTACTGACCAAAAAGCCTCACCGTTCTGTCTTAAAAGACACAAGTTTTCTTTTGATCTCCATCTCCCCTTCAGTAACTTGTACATTTTTGTTACAGCAGGACACTCTGAACAGTAGATTGAAGAATGCATTGCAGCCAGTGCACAAACAAAATAAAGGCTTGCATTCTTGGAAACCTTGAAACCCAGCTCTCTCTCTTCCCTGACTCATGGGAGTGCCTTGTGTTTTCTGGCACCTTTAGCTTCTCAGCAGGCAGCTGACTGAGGAGACTTGGAGTCTTCCTGGCTCACTATCTCAAAAGAAAAGGCTGACAGATGCTATGCAACAGGTGGTGGATGTTGTTGGGGGCTCCAGCCTAGAAGAAATCTCGCACTCTACATGAACTTTAGGCTAGGAAAGGATGTCTCTGGGGGTAATGCAAGGACAGTTGGGTGTGGACGCTCTCCCTGCGGCTCCATTTTTTCCCAGGAGATACACAAGCTGTCTTGGGTGAAAACAAGCTCAGAGACTTGATGAACGTGGACCATTACCTCACTGTCAGACACTACAGTAGCTGAGGAATTGGAAACCTTACATATATGTATATATGTATATATGTATATATTATGATGTTGGCTGACCCCCTTCCTCCCACTCTCAATGCTGTGACTGAGAACATTTAAGAGAGCTTTGCCTGTGAGTAATTGGTCTTAAAGCCCTCTGGGCTTTCTTCTCTGAGGGAGGGAACTTTGTGTCCTCACAAGGGACCTTGTCTCATTCTGCCTCTGTTATGCAATGGGTTATACAGCACCCTTTCCCGCAGGTTAGAAATATTTCCCTAAGTCACAGAGAAATGGGTCTTAGCCTGGGGCCTGGGGAAAGTTTGGAGTCCTGGTTCATGAACTTGATCCCTGCCCAGGTGTTTTCTGAGGGGACCTTGAGGCCCAGTCTTTTCTCAAGGCAGGTGTGAGGCACCTTAGAAGGGAGAACTGTAACACTTCCTCTTTCGCACCTGCCTCTCATCTCAATCCTTGACTGATTAATTTGAAATTCTACTAGAACCATGAAAACTTGCTCCTTTCATGCATCTCCAAGGAGCTTGCTGGCTCTGCACCCACCCCTGGGCCCTCGCACCAGCCTGCAATGAGTCAGATGTCTTTCGCAGAATCTGGGCCTTTCTGAAGTTTTCTGGAGAGTTGTTGGGACTCATCTAGTGCTCCACAACGTGGACTTGCCTCCTTGTGTGTTTAAAATGAGCCTCCGGGAGCTCTGCTTAGTCAACCATGATAGATTTTTTTTTTTTTTGAGATGGAGTCTAGCTCTTGTTGCCCAGGCTGCAGTGCAATGGCATGATCTCGGCTCACTGCAACCTCTGCCTCCCAGGTTCAAGCGATTCTCCTGCCTGAGCCTTCCGAGTAGCTGGGATTACAAGTGTCTGCCACCATGCCTGGCTACTTTCTGTCTTTTTAGTAGAGACGGGGTTTCACCGTGTTGGCCAGGCTGGTCTTGACTTCCTGACCTCAGGTGATCTGCCTGCCTCCATGATAGATTTTGCCCCAGCTGGACTCTGCAACTCCACGTGGAATCCAGGTGCAGCCTCCAATCTGGGAAAGTCACCCAACCCCGCAGTTGTCATGTGGGTAACCTCTGGAACCCCTAAGCCTGTCCTGTGAGAAGGACCAGCCCCTCCAGAACTCTGCCTAGGACAGCAGGTGCCTACTTGGAAGTTGGGAGGATGGGGAGTGATAAGTATTATGTGTGGCTCTGGAACACCAGCTGCTACTTCCAAATCTATTGTCCATAATGGTTTCTTTCTGAGGTTGCTTCTTGCCCTCAGAGAACTCCAGGGGATGTTTGGAAATAGCCTCTTTACCCTTCTGGAGCATGGTTTACAAGAGCCAGCTGACTTTTGAGACTGTCTATGGAGAACAGGTTGATTGTAGGTTACTGATGTTTCACCTGAATAGCTTGTATTTTATAAGCTGCTGTCTGGTATTATACTGGGGGAGAGTATCCTTTATATTGTTTTTTGGGTTTCTGTTTGCTTGTTTGTTTGTTTGTTTGTTTGTTCTGAGATGGAGTCTGGGTCTGTCGCCAGGCCAGAGTGCAGTGGTGCAATCTTGGCTCACTGCAACCTCCGCCTCCCTGGTTCAAGTGATTCTCCTGCCTCAGCCTTCCTGAGTACCTGGGATTACCTGGGATTACAGCCATGCACCACCACACCCAGCTAATTTTTTTTTTTTTTTTTTTTTTTTTTTT
>NW_016830243.1:86694-90266 GCF_001698545.2 Rhinopithecus bieti
TAGTGGAGGCGGGGGTTCACCATGTTGGCCAGGATGGTCTCAATCTCCTGACCTCGTGATCCGCCCGCCTTGGCCTCCCAAAAGGTATATTGTATTTTTGTATGCCTTTTGCAAAGTGGTGTTAACTCTTTTTGCACAAGAAAATAAAAAAAAAAAAACCTCTTGAGTAATTCTGTTAAAAGGGTCTGAATAGCTTGTGTTTTATAAGCTGCTGTTTGGTATACTGGGGGGGAGTATTTTTTGTATTGTATTTCTGTATGTCATTTGCAAAGCAGTGTTAACTCTTTTTGTTCAAGAAAAAAAAAACTCTTGGGTAATTCTGTTAAAAGGGTCTGATTTATTTTGAAAAGCAAGTTTACCTGAAATTTTGTATTTAGTTGTGATTACTGATTACCTGATTGTAAAATGTTGCCTTCTGGGACATCTTCTAATAAAAGTTTTCTCAAACATTTTTTTTTTTAAAAAAAGAAGTAAACGTCTTTATTACCTTGACTGTGGTAATGGATTTTTGTTGTTTTTGTTGTTGTTGTTGTTGTTGTTGTTGTTGTTGTTGTTGATACGGTCGTATTCTGTTTCCCAGCTTGGAGTGCTATGGCACAATCTCGGCTCACTGCAACCTCTACCTCCCAGGCTCAAGTGATACCCCGACCTCAGCCTCCCAAGTAGCTGGGACCACAGGCTCGAGCCACCACGCATGGCTAATTTTTGTACTTTTGGTAGAGACAGGGCTTCACCGTGTTGCCCAGGCTAGTCTCAAACTCCTGAGCTCAAGTTATCTGCCCACCTTGGCCTTTCAAAGTGCTGGGATTACAGGCATGACCCACCACACCTGGCCTAGTAATGGATTCTTAATAGACATGACAAAACCACAAACAACGAAAGAAAAAATACATAAATTCAACTTCGACAAAATTAAAACTTTTTTTTTTTTTGAGACAGAGTCACTCTTGTTGCCCAGACTGGCGTGCAGTGGTGCAATTTTTGCTCACTGCAACTTTCTGCCTCCCAGGTTCAAGTGATTCTCGTTCCTCAGCCTCCCAAGTAGTTTGGATTACAGGCGCCTGCCACCGCACCCAGCTAATTTTTGTATTTTTAGTAGAGATGGGGTTTTGCCATGTTGGCCAGGCTGGTCTTGAATTACTGACCTCTGGTGATCTGCCACCTTGGCCTCCCAAAGTGCTGAGATTACAGGTGGGAGCCACCATGCCCTGCCCAAAATTAAAACTATTAAGCACAAAGATATGTCAAGGAAGTTAAAAGACAACTTACAGAATGAGAGAAAGTATTTGCAAATCATATATCTGATAAAGGTCTAGTATACATATTATGTAAAGAACTTGTACAACTTAACAACGAGAAAGACAAACTGATTTTAAAATGGGCAAAAGACTTTAATAAACATTTACCCAGAGGAGATATACAAATGACCAACAAGCGCATGAAAAGAAGTTCAACATTGTTGGTCATTAGGGAAATATAATTCAAAACCATAATGACGTAACACCTAACACATGCTAAGATGGCTATAATTAAGAAAAAAAAAAACAGAATATAGCAAGTGTTGGCAAAGATGTGGAAACTGGAACTGTCATAAATTGCTAGTGAGAAGGTAAAATGATGCAATTGTGGAAAACAATTTTGCAGTTTCTCAAAAAGTTAGACATACAATTACCATATGACCAAGCAACTGCACTCCTAGAGAAATAAAAACATATGTCCATACAAAAATTGCACATAAATGTTTATAGCAACATTATTCATGATAATAGGAAAAGTGAAAACACCCAATTATCCATCAATGGATGAATGCATAAATGAAATGGGACATAATAGGATTTGGGTCTGTGTGTCTACCCAAATCTCATGTCAAATTGTAATCCCCAATATTGGAAGTGGGGCCTGGTGGGAGGTGATTGGATCATGGGAGAGGATTTCTTCTTTGGTACAGTTCTTGTAAGTGAATTATCACAAGATTTGGTGGTTTAAAAGTGTGCAGCACCTCCCCCCACTTCCTCCTGCTCTGGCCATGTGAAGATATACCTGCTTCCCCTTCACCTTCTGCCACAATTTTAAGTTTTCTGAGGTCTCCCCAGCCGTGCTTCCTGTACAGCCTGCAGAAATCGTGAACCAATTGAACCTCTTTTCTTTATAAATTACCCAGTCTCAGGTATTTCTTTATAGCAGTGCAAGAATGGACTAATACAGAAAATTGGTACTGGGAAGTGGGCATTGCTATAAAGATACCAGAAAATGTGGAAGCAACTTTGGAACTGCGTAATGGGCAGAGGTTGGAAGAGTGTGGAGGGCTCAGAAGAAGACAGGAAGATGAGGGAAAATTTGGAACTTCCTAGAGACTTGTTGAATAGTTTTAATCAAAATGCTGATAGTGATGTGATGTGGACAGGTGTTACCAGAAAGGGGTCCTCATCCAATCTCCAAGAGAGGGTTCTTGGATCTTGTGCAAGAAAGAATTTGAGGCAAATCCATCAAGTGAAAACAAGTTTATTTAGAAAGTAAAGGAATAAAAGAATGGCTACACCATAGGCAAAAGAGGGATGTAAGTTCTCACTTTGGGCCGGGGTTTCAGGCTTTTGGATTGAGGCTGGGGCTTCGCCAGGGACCTGCTCCTGTCTTCCAAGAATTTCTCTGCCCCCTGCCTTTATCACTGTATCATAATGAGCAGTGAGAATGACCAGAGGCTGCTTTCGTCACCATCTTGGTTTTGGTGGGATTTGGCCGGCTTCTTTCCCGCACGCTGTTTTATCGGCAAGGTCTTTGTAACCTGTATCTTGTGCTGACCTCCTATCTCATCCTGTGACTTAGAATGTCTAACCTACTGGGAATGCAGTTCAATAGGCCTTATCCTTATTTTACACAGCCCCTATTCAAGATGGAGTCACTGCGGTTTAAACGTCTCTGACATATTTCCTCCTTCCCTTTTACAAGGGAACCCTTAATCCTAACAGTTGTAGAGGGGAGAAGATCCATCTTCTGTAACTACTTCAGGCTGAATGGGCCAACGATATTCCAGCCTAACTGTTAGGGTCTCTTGTATTCAGGGTAGAGAGGAGCTCAGTCAGAAAGTATAGGTATGGCGAGGGCCATTCATAACTCTGAGTTCAGACAAAAGGTGATATTAATAAGTGTTCAGTTTAAGAAAACATTCAGTAAGTTTATCCTGCATTCCCACAGAAAGAATAAAACTGCAATATATTCCACAACAGTAAAACAAAATAAGTCAAATTATCCCAAGTAAACTAAATAAGAAGGCTTTCCATGAACTGGGCAATTGTTGGAACCAAGCTGATATGGGGTTACTTGCCAATTACAATGTGCCCAGAATTAGAATACTGATTAAGATTTTTACATTACCTATACCTCTTGTTTCTTCTGAGCCACAGCCAGAGATCACTAGTTGGTTCACAGAAATAGGCAGCGTCAGTCTAAATGGCAGAAAAAAATTCAAAAACAACTGACATTAGAGTCTAATAACAGATGTACCATAGTTCTTGAAATACGATTTTTCTCTCTCCAGTTTTCTATTTTTACTAAAGACAAGTTATGGTAAGACC
>NW_016830243.1:90299-99901 GCF_001698545.2 Rhinopithecus bieti
AGTGCAGCAAGAATAATTATTTTAAAATTTTTTTTCATTACTTTTTATTATTATTACATGAAAATCATGTTCGAGAGAGAAAGCCAGATTTCACCCTCTGCATTAGTATACCACCGATGCTAAACCCAATTCTTAATAAAACCTTATGGAAAAATCTATTCAATTTTAATGTATGTCCATAAGGCAAGATTCTCATAAATCATTTTAAATAATGCTTTACCATTTTCTGTTACAGAGCAGATCAGTGCTCTAAGAAAACTCTGTTGTGCTTTTATTCCAATGTTCAATTTATAGAAAAACTGAATAATTCTTCTTTAACTTTAGCCAATGGGTTCACACACAGAATTTCTTTTACAAGATTAATTTTTCACAAACCTTCCACAACTTGTTCAAACCTTCAGTTTTATCCTATCTAACTTAAAACAATCCTTTAATCCTCTAACTAGGCCCTCCAAAATTCACATTCCCTTGCCTTCTTATAATCTTTTACCAAAAATGTATTTTACTTTCCTTGCACACCTTGCATGTAAAGCTGTTTTTTCAGTAGCCTACTAAAAGGCATTACAGTTTTATTTTATGACAAAATGTTTAATTGGTTACTTTTCTTTACGCTAATTAATTAGAACTCATTCATATATAAACGTTACACATACAGCACATATAAATACACAGAAAGATAGAAGAAGATCCAGTAGTTACAAGATTTTTCACTTGTTATTTTCCTTTTTAAAATTTTTTTTTTATTTTACTTTAAGTTCTGGGATACCTGTGCAGAACATGCAGGTTTGTTACATAGGTATACATGTGCCATGGTGGTTTGCTGCACCTACCAACCCATTATATAGGTTTTAAGCCCCACACGCATTAGGTATTTGTGCTAATGCTCTCCCTCCCCTTGCCCCCCACCCCTCCAACAGGCCCCAGTGTGTGGAGTGTTTTACTTCCAATTATGTGGTCAATTTTAGAATAAGTGCTATGTGGTGCTGAGAAGAATGTATATTCTGTTGATTTGGGGTGAAAAGTTCTGTAGAGAAAATCACCTTCACTAAAAGGAAGACAAGAAGGAAAGAAAGAAGAGAAGACCACAAAACAACCAGAAAACAAATAACAAAATGACAGGAGCAAATTCTTACTTATCAGTAATAAACATTGAATATAATTGGACTAATCTCTGCAATCAAAAGACAGAGTTGCTGACTGGATGAAAAAATAAATTCCAATGACCTATTGCCTAGAGAAAACATAGCTCACCTATAAACATGCATAAACTAAAATAAAAGGATGGAAAAGATATTCCATGCAAATGGAAACCAAAAAAGAGCAGAAGTAGCTATATTTATATCAGACAAAATAGATTTCAAGACAAAAATTATAAAAACAGCTAGATGGTCATTATATAATAATAAGGTGTAAATTCAGCAAGAAGATATAACAATTGCAAATTTTTGTGCAGCCAACACTGCAGCACCCAGATATATAAAGCAAATATTATTAGAGCTAAATAGAGAGATGGACCCCAATACAATAATAGCTGCAGACTTCAACACCCCACTTTCAATACTGGACAGATCATCCAGACAGGAAATCAATGAAGAACATTGGACTTAATCTGCACTACAGACCAAATGGACCTAATAGATATTTACAGAACATTTTATCCAATGACTGGAGAATACACAATCTTCTCCTTAACATGTGGATCATGCTCAAGGACAGACCATATGTTAAGCCACAAAACAATTCTTAAAACATTCAAAATATTTGAACTAATATCAAGTATCTTCTCTGACCACAATGGAATAAAACTGGAAATCAGTAACAAGAGGAACTTTGGAAATTATACAAACGCATGGAAATTAAACAATAAGCTCCTGAATGATCAGTGGGCCAATGGAGAGATTAAGAAGGAAACTGAAAAAATTCTTGAAACAAATGACAATGGAAATACAACATACCAAACCTAGGGGATACAGTGAAAGCAGTATTCAGAGGAAAGTTTATAGCTATAAGTACCTACATCAGAAAAGCAGAAAAACTTCAAATAAACAACCTAATAATATATCTTAAAGAACTAGAAAAGCAAGAGCAAACAAACCCAAAGTTTGTAGAAGAAATAATAAAGATAAGAGCAGAAATAAAGGAAACTAAAATAAAGAAAACAATACAAAAGATCAATGAAACAAAAAGTTATTTTTTGGCCAGGCGCCGTGGTTCATGCCTGTAATCCCAGCACTTTGGGAGGCCAAGGCGGGCAGATCACCTGCGGTCAGGAGTTCGAGACCAGCCTGACCAACATGGAGAAACTCTGTCTCTACTAAAAATACAAAATTAGCTTGGCGTGGTGGCATGCACCTGTAATCCCAGCTGCTTGGGAGGCTGAGGCAGGAGAATTACTTGAACCCAAGAGGCAGAGGTTGCAGTGAGCCGAGATCACACCATTGCACTCCAGCCTGGGCAACAAGAGTGAAACTCTGTATCCAAAAAAAAATTATTTTTTGCAAAGATAAACAGAATTGACAAACCTTTAGCTAGACTAACCATGAAAAAAAAAGAAGACCCAAATAAAATCAGAGATGAAAAAGGAGACACTACAAACGATACTGCAGAAATTGAAAGGATCATTATAGGTTTCTAATAGCAACTATATGCCAATAAATTGGAAAATCTAGAAGAAATGAATAAATTCCTAGACACATACGACCCACCAACACTGAGCCATGAAGAAATCCAAAACTCGAACAGACCAATAACAAGTAGGGAGATCAAAGCCATAATAAAATGTCTCCCGGCAACAGTAAAGAAAAACCTGAGGCCGGATGGCTTCACTGCTGAATTTTACTAAACATTTAAAGAAGAACCAACACCAACCCTACCCAAACTACTCCGAGAAATAGAAGAGGAGAGATTACTTCCAAACTCATTTTATGAGGCCCGTATTACTCTGACATCAAACCCAGACAAAGACGTATTTTGAAAAGCAATAGGCCAATAAACCTGATGAACGTTGATGCAAAAATCCTCAACAAAATACTCGCAAACAGAATTCAACAGTACATTAAAAAGATCATTCATCATGACCAAGTGGGATTTATCCCAGGGATTCAAGGATAGTTCAACATATGCAAATCAATCAATGTAATACATTACATCAACAGAATGAAGGACAAAAACTATATGATCATTTCAATTGATGCTGAAAATGCATGTGAGGAAATCCAACATCCCTTCATGATAAAAACCCTCAATAAACTAGGTATAGAAAGATCATACCTCAACACAATAAAAGTCATATATGACAGACCCACAGCTATTATCATACTGAATGGGGAGAAACAGAAACTTTTTGCTAAGATCGGGAAACTTTTTGCTAAGATCGGGAAACTTTTTGCTAAGTGAGAAGGATGCTCACTTTGACTACTGATATTCGACATAGTACTGAAAGTCTTAGCTAGAGCAATCAGACAAGAGAAAGATATAAAGGGCATTCAAATTGGAAAGGAAAAGTCAAATTATCCTTGTTTGCAGATGATGTGATTTTATATTTGGAAAATCTAAAGACTCTAGCAAAAGACTATTAGAATTGATAAATAAATCCAGGAAAGTTGCAGGATATAAAATCAACATACAAAATAAGCAGCATTTTATATGCCAACAGCAAACAATCTGAAAAGAAATCAAGAAAGTAATCCCATTTACAATAGCTATGAATAAAATTAAGTACCTAAGCATCAACTTAACTAAAGAAGTGAAAGATCTCTACAATGAAAACGATAAAACACTGACGAAAGAAATTGAAGAGGACACTGAAAAAATGGAAAGATATTCCATGTTTATGGACTAGAAGAATCAATATTGTTAAGGATGTCCATATAGCCAAAACAATCTACAGATTCAATTCATTCCATGTCAAATTACCAATGACATTCTTCACAGGAATAGAAAAAAACACTCCTAAAATTTATATGGTACCACAAAAAGACCCAGAATAGCAAATGCTATCCTGAGCGAAAAGAACAAAACTGGAGGAATCACATTACCTGACTTCAAATTATGCTACACAGGTATAGTAGCCCAAACAGCATGATACTGGGATGAAAACAGACACAGACACATAGGCCAATGGAACACAATAGAGAACCGAGAAACAAATCCATACATCCACAGTGAACTCATTTTTGACACAAGTACCAAAAACATACATTGGGTAAAGGACAGTCTCTTCAATGAATGGTGCTGGGAAAACTGGATATCCATATGCGGAAGAATGAAACTAGACCTTTGTCTCTTGCTATATACAAAAATGAGGTCAAAATAGATTAAATACTTAAATCTAAGACCTCAAACTGTGAAACTCCTAAAAGAAAATATTGAGGAAACTCTCAAGGACATTGGACTGGGGAAAACACAGGCAGTCAAAGAAAACATGGACAAATGAGATCACATCAAGTTAAAAAGCGTCTGCATAGCAAAGGAAACAATCAACAAAGTGAAGAGACAACCCATAGAATGGGAGAAAATATTTGCAAAGTATCCATCTGACAAGGGATTAATAACCAGAATATATAAGGAGCTCAAACAACTATATAGGAAAAAATCTAATAATCCAATAAAAACAATGGGCCGAAGATTTAAATAGACATTTCTCAAAAGAAGACGTACAAATGGCAAATAGATTTATGAAAAAATGCTCAATATCATTGATCATCAGAGAAATGCAAATTAAAGCTACAATGAGATATTGTCTCACCCCACTTAAAAAGGCTTTTATCCAAAATATAGCCAATAGCAAATGCTAGTGAGGATGTGAAGAAAAGAGAACCCTCATACACCGTTGGTGGGAATGTCAATTAGTAAAACCACTGTGGAGAACAGTTCAAAGGTTCCTCAAAAAACTAAAAATGGAGCTCCCATATGATCCAACAATCCCACTGCTGGGTATACACCCAAAAGAAACGAAATCAGTATATCGAAGAGATATCTGCACTCCGATGTTTATTGCAGCACTATTCACAGTAGCCAAGATTTAGAAGCAACCTAAGTGTCCACAAACAGATGAATGGATAAAGAAAATTTGATATGTACAGACAATGGAGTACCATTCTACCATGAAAAAGAATGAGATCCTGTCATTTGCCACAACATGTATGGAAACAGAGGTCATTCTATTAAGTGAAATAAGCCAGGCACAGAAAGACAAACATTGCATGTTCTCATTTATGTTTTCACTTATTAGTGTTAGTTAAAAATTAAAACAATTGAACTCATGGAGATAGAGAGTAGGATGGTTCCAGAGGCTGGGAAAAGTAGTGGAGGTGGTGGGAAGAAAGTGAGGGTGGTTATTGGGTGCAAAAAATTAGTTAGAAAGAATGAATATGACCTAATATTTGCTAGCACAGCAGGGCGACTACAGTCAGTAATAATTTATTTGTACATTTAAAAATAACTAAAAACATATAATTGTATTGTTTGTAACACAAAGGTTACATGCTTGAGGTGATTGACACCTCATTTACCCTGATGTGATTATTATGCATTGTATGCCTTTATCAAAATATTACATATATACCATAAATATACATACCTACTATGTACCCACAAAAATTAAAAATTAAAAAATACATTTGTAGACAGAGAAAGTAGAATAGTGGTTCTCAGGGGATGGAAGGAGAATGAAATGAGCAGTGACTGCTTAATGGGTACAAAGTCTGGGTTTCTTGGGGGGTGTTTCTGCATTTGATATTGATGATTGTTGCACAACTTTATCAATATACTAAAAGGCACTAAATTGTATGCTTGAAAGATTTCAATGATGAATTATATGTGATGTGAACTTTATCTCAATATAAAAAGGATGTGTACTATGGGCATATGGATAGACATATAAATAACTGAAATACATAATGAGATAAAATTGAGAGTTCAGTAATAAGCCCATACACTTGTGGTCAACTGATTTTCAACAAGGATGCCAAGGCCAATCAATGGGGAAAAATAATATTTTCTAAAATGAGTTGTCTATGACACCACTAAGCATGAATAACAAAGGCAGGTTGAGGATTGAGGTCAGTGGCACCAAGGAAAGAGAGAAAAGTTTTTCAGAAGGTGGTCCTTGGATCAGTGGATTCAGAATCAGTTGAAGAGTGTATTAAACTCTCAATTCCTGGACCCTTTTACTGAGCCAAATTTTCGGGTGTGAGGCCCAGGAATCTGCATTTTAACTAACTACCTGGGTAATTCTAATGCATACTAAATTCTGGAAACAACTGATATAGAGGTTATCAGCATGGATTTCAGGAGAGAAAGAAACTGGGTTCAAATTCCAGCTCTGCCAATTAGTAGTTCTACCTTCTCTTCTTAGGTGTCACTGCCTACTCCCTGCACTCACCTATGTTATCCTACCTCACAGAATTAGTTCCTACCATAAGAGGCCCAGGTTGGTTACTTCATTAATGATAGTAACCACAATGTAAGTGAACAAACTCAGGCACAAAATCTTAGCATGAAACCTATGTCCTTCTTATAGCACTATCCTATTTTTTTTGTCCCAGCACCTCCAATAATGCCCTACACCCCAGGTCTCGTGCTGTCTGCTCATCTTCCTGTTAGAGATGAGAGACATGAAATCAGAGAAAGCTTCATAGAAGGGGCTTCAAACAGAACTGTGCCTTGAAGAACAAGGCAGGATTTCCACATGCAGAAACGGGAAGGAAAGAATGTTCTAGAAGGAGGCAATTACATTAATGTGAAGTTAAAGAAGGCAGTTGCTACATGCTTTGAATTTATTACTGGGACCAATTAGGGGACTAGGCCTGGGTTATTTTGTCGTTGGTTTACCAGTTTCCCTCCAACTTGTAGTTTTCATTCATCTTTCTGACCAACCGGGGAATTTGGCCTTGCTTACTTTGCTGTTGATTGACCCTCAGCTTCCTGCCCTTGTAGAAATCCACTCCAGTGCAAAAATTCCAAGTGCAAATTTGTTATCCTTCCTGACATTTCCAGCCCAACTGTCCTTTCCCAGTGCTTCTAATAATCCTCTGAACCCCAGCACTTATAACTCTCCATAACCCCTCATAGTTACAGGAGAGGTCACATTTACTTGGGGTAGGGGACATGAAATCAGGGAAGGCTTTAAAGAGGAGTCTGTGTTTATGTCAAGTTTCGAGGGAAGAGGCATGATGATCCTAGAGATGGAAGAAAAAGGCATTTCAGTAAACAGGCAACAATATCAATTCATTTATTCAAAAATGTTGAGCGCTCCATTTTCTCCAATCACTAATGCAACACAATTATTTTAAGCACCTACTAGGTGCTGTGCTAGGCTCCTAGATACTCATTCATTTGCTCAAATTCCTCTTTAGCAAAACTTATACCACTTACCCACCCACAGATTTTGTAGCTGATGGAAGTATGCTTCAAGGACCACCTGCATGACTCACCTGAGTGGCTTATTAAACATGCAGATGGAAGTGTACTACCTTCTGTATCTTTGTTGCATACAGTGCTCCAGGCCCTGGTTAATTTTTATCTTCAAAGCTACTAAGCTTGCCAGGGAACTACCTTCAGGGTATCAGGCTTATCTTTCTCTCCCCGGACCCACTACCACCCCCAACTTCCCAATTGTTACTCATTATCATATCAAAAAAATTGGTAAAGCAAATGTAACATAAAATTTTCTCTGTTATTTTGAGACAGAGTCTCACTCTGTTGCTCAGGCTGGAGTGCAGTGGCTCGATCTTAGCTCACTGCAACCTCCACCTCCCAGGCTCCAGTGATCCTCCTGCCACAGCCTCCCAAGTAGCTGGGACCACAGGCACCTGCCACCATGCCCAGCTAATTCTTTGTATTTTTGGTAGAGATGGGGCTTCCCTGTGTTGCCCAGGCTGGTCTCAAACTCCTGAGCTCAAATCCACCTGCCTCGACCTCCCAAAGTGCTGGAATTACAGGTGTGAGCCACAACGTCTGGCCCAAAACTTTGTATTTTAACCATTTTAAGTGTACAATTCACATTGTTCTACAACCATTACCACAATCTATTTCTAAAGTATTTTCATCACTCCAAACAGAAATTCTGTATCAATTAAAGAATAACTCCACACTTGCCCCTCCCCACAGCTCCTGGTTACCGCTAATCTATTTTCTGTCTTTATAAATTTGCCTATTCTAAACATCTCATATAAATGGAATCATACAAGACTTGTCCTCTGGTGTCTGGCTTATTTCATTCAGCATAATGTCCTCAAGGTTCATCCATGTCATAATGTTTATCATAATTTCCTTTCTTTTTACGGCTGAATGACATTTCATTGTATGTATAATATATGCCACAATTTGTCTACCCATTCCATCCACCAATGGACATTTGAATTGTTTTCACCTTTTGGCTATTGTGAATAATACTGCTATGAACATCAGCATATCTGTTTTGAGTCCCTGTTTTCAATTCTTTGGGGCATATACATAGAAGTGGAAGGGCTGGGTCATATGGTAACTTTATGTTGAACTGTTTGAGGAACTGCCAAACTGTTTTCCACAATTGCTGCACCATTTTCCACTCCCAACAACAATGTACGTGGGCTCCAATTCTCCACTTCTCCACCAACACATACCCTAAACCGTAAATAACATGTATATTGAAAATATACCTTTACTTAGGTAGTTGGCCCCTTCACTGTGGCTTACTTGAAACTAAACGTTGTATCCTTGTATCCTTAATCGTACACTCTTCGACTATGAAATCTAGGGTGAAGAAACTGGAATGGATCTCAAGCTACGGTGACAATGCAGCAGAAAATGTTTGAAATCAGTGGAGATGATTGAGGAAAGAGAGACTGGTGTCCTTTGACATCCTTTCATCGACTGAATTCCAGTTTATTTTGGTGACAGCATCTGCAGTCGTGATAGAAAGGTTAACATTTCATAGATCACTTAACTAAGCTGCCCATAGCCATTGAAGCGAAGAGGTCAGCAGACTGGGAAAAAGTGACAGTATGCCACCCACATTCTGAGTGGTTCCTTTTAGCTGATTATTTTAGAACTTTTTGGATGATACAATTTGGCCATTTCTCCCTGTTTTTAAAGTACTCAAACAATTTAGGCATTTAAGTGTTCTTCCATCTGTAAGAGGTTTAATCACTTAGCCCTGAAATTTCAATCTTCTTGAATCAATTGAAGCCTTACAAAGTGTTCCTTTTAGCTAAGGTTGGAAAGAGAACAAAAGGAGCTGAGCCAACCCTATTATTTGGGATCAGAGTTAGTGAGGTAAATTGAGCTGCCACCAAGGCTTTTTCCTGTGTCGTCTAAAAGTGTGGCCTGGGAACTACCTGCATCAGAAAGAGCTGGGGGTGTTATATTAAAATAATTCACCCCAGAACTAGCATGAGCAATCATTTAGGGGTTTTCCAGGACTGAGGGTTTCCCCTGGACACTAGACTTTCAGTGATAAAACTGGAAAAGTCTTGAACAAACCAGGATGGGTGGTCACCCTGCTTCAGACCTTCTGAATAAGCATCCCTGCTTTTGTACAAAAATTTAAGTGTGAGAACCAATACAGTGGCGAAAGCACTCCATCTTCTTTCCTCACTGAACATCACCACCACCCCACC
>NW_016830243.1:101383-143891 GCF_001698545.2 Rhinopithecus bieti
AAAAAAAAAAAAAAAAAAGACATGTAAAAGTTGATATGCCTAATAATATTCCAAATTGAGGCATCACATAGTCAGATATACATGTCTCAAGTTCTGGGGGATGTCAGAGTCAGATATATTAATTAATTTGTGGGTCAATAGCACATAGGTGGTATTTAAAGCCTTGGGATTGCATGACATTATCTAGGGAGAAAATGGAATGGAAACAAGGAAGAGGTTCCTGTTCTGAGCCCTGGAGCCTCCAACATTTAGAAGTCAAGCAGAGGATATGAACAGACACTTTTCAAAAGAAGGCATTTATACAGCCAACAAACATATGAAAAAAAGCTCATCATCACTAGTCATTAGAGAAACGCAAATCAAAGCCACAGTGAGATACCTTGTCAAGCCAGTTAGAATGGTGATCATTAAAAAGGCAGGAAACAACAGATGCTGGAGAGGATGTGTAGAAAAAATAAGCTTTTACACAGTTGGTGGGAGTTTAAATTAGTTCAACCATTGTGGAAGACAGTGTGACGATTCCTCACGGTTCTAGAACCAGAAATACCATTTGACCCAGCAATCCCATTACTGGGTATATACTCAAAGGATTATAAATCATTCTACTATAAAGACACATGCACACGTATGTTTATTGCAGCACTGTTCACAAAAGCAAAGACTTGGAACCAACCCAAATGCCCACCAATGATAGATTGTATAAAGAAAATGTAGCACATATACACCATGGAATACTATGCAGCCATAAAAAGGAATGAGTTCATGTCCTTTGCAGGGACATGGATAAAACTGGAAACCACCATTCTCAGCAAACTAACACAGAAACAGAAAAGCAAACACTACATGTTCTCACTCATAAGTGGGAGTTGAACAATGAGAACATGTGGACACAGGGAGGGGAACATCACGCACTGGGGTCTATTGGGGATGGGGGGCTAGGGGAGGGACAGCAATAGGAGAAATGCTTAACGTAGATGACAGGTTGGTGGGTGCAGCAAACCACCGTGGCACATGTATACCTATGTAACAAACTTGCATGTTCTGCACATGTATCCCAGAACTTAAAGTATAATTTAAAAAAAAAATTTTTTTAAAAGAAGTCAAGCAGAGGACAAGGAACTAGCAAAAGAAGTGGAGAAGCCAATGAGGTAGAAGATAAACCAGGAGGACAATGTAGTGTCACTGAAGTCAAGAGGGGAAAAAAAGGAGGATCAAGGAGAGAATACTATTATTCACATTTTGCAGATAGGGAAATTGAGGCATGGGAGTGTAACTGGCTTGCCCAAGATCACATAGCTAGTAATGGAAGAGCAGAAAGTGAAATCCAAGCAATTTGACTTCAGAATCTGTGCTCCTAACCACTACCCCAGTGAGTGACAATCAAACTTCAGTGTTCATCAGAGTCATCTGTAGAGTTTATTAAGACACAGATTCCTGGGCCTTACCTCCAGAGTTTCTTATTCAGAATGTCTGAGGTAGGGCCCAAGACTTTGCATCTTGAACAAACTTCTAGGTGATGCTCATGCTGCTGGTCTAGAGACCGCACTTTGAGAATTACTGTCCTACCATATACTACCTCTTCTGTGGAAAAAAAAAAAAAGGCTTGTGATAACATTGTTGATGTTACTTGCTTTTCCAATGGGATTTGAAAGATTCTCCCTTAATTATCAGGGGAATAATTACTCTACCTCCCTATCCAGAATTATCTGAGCAAATAAACCACATTTTGATTAGTTGAGCTCTAGGGCCTGAGGGATGTGGTTGGAACTGGAAAACAAAAAAACGAAAACGGATAAGCCTATAAACTCCTTGTTGTTTTCCCCACATCTATGGTGGCCCACATGGGCTATTACTAATACCGCTCAAGGGCTAGGAAGGCAAGAAAAGGCTGCAGTGTAGTCTAGGCTTAGGAGTCAAATTACGGGTGAGACTGAACCTTCAGATATCTCTTGTCAATAACCACAGTCCTCCACTATTCTGTCCATAGTCTTCTGTTTCAGCTTTACAAAAGCACCAGGTAGCAAAAGCATGCAAGGCACTGGGAGGCAAAAGACTGAAGCAATGGATCCTAGACTTAGATACCTAAATAGCCCATGGGCATAAAGCTGGAAATGTAAGGTCTAAGGAAAGTAAGAAAAGAGTAATAGAATAATAACAAACAAGTACTTTCTGTATGCTAGGCACTTGACATGCATTATCTCGTTTAATCCTTACAACAGCCTATGAGATAGATACTAGTTTTACTATTTTCATCCCCATTTTACAGGTGAGAAAACTCTCAACCTAAGGCCACAGCTAACACATGACAACCCCTTGATTCAAACCTAGGTCCATCAAATTCCAAAGCTCTTATTCTTAACCAACACTCTCAAAATGACTGGAATACAAGACTTTTCTAGACTATTTCCTGGTAGATAAGATGCATGACAGCCGCATAGTTTAAAGAAGGCTTGCCCTAGAAAATGAAGTGATGCTGCCAGATTAGATTGAAATAGGCTGGTCGTGCAATGGCCTGGGCCAGTGTTGCCAACATCGTTGTTATGTTTTAAGTCGCCAGATTTGTAAAACAGTCAACCAATAAGAATACTACAGGTGAGAATAAGTGTATGAGATAAGAGACATGAGAAGATGACCAAAAAACACTGTGTGTGATGCACATAGCACACAGTTGCAAATTGGGAGAAACTGAATGCCCATAGGCATCTAAATGAAAATATTAATGGACAAAAGGTCAGTGCTGGAGAGGGGACATCTGGGAGAAGCAAGTAAATTAAATTCCTCTATTAAAATAAGACTTCTCATTGGAGAACCCTGGAGTTGAGAAACTTCTCTTTTTTTCTTTTCCTTTTGGTTTTCTCTGACTTCTTTTAAACTGAAATTTTAATTCAAATTGTAGATTCACATGCAGTTATAAGACATAATACAGAGAGATCCCTTGTACACTTTTCCCAATTTCTCCAAATGGTAACATCTTGCAAAGCTGTAGTATACTACCACAACCAGGATCTTGACATTGATATAATCCGTCTATTTTATTCAGATTTCCCCAATTTTACTTGTACTCATTTTCTGTGTTGTGTGTCACATTCTGTACAATTTTGTCACCTATGTAGGTTCATGTATCCATCACAGTCAAGATACTCAACAGCTGGAACATAACAAAGATACCTCATGTTGCTTTTATAGCCAAACTTATCTCTACCTCACATTACGTCTAGTTCCTGACTCCTGGCAACCACAACTTTCCTCTCCATCTCTATATTTTGTTATTGCAATAATGTTATATGAATGGAATCACAGAGCATGCAAATTTTGTCACTCTGGCTTTTTTTCACTCAGCATAATTTCCCTGGAGATTTATTTAAGTTGCTATGTGTATCAATAGTTTTTTTTTTTTTTTTATTTAATTTTTTTAACTACAGAGTGGTATTCCATAGTATGGATGTACCACAGTTTGTTTAACCATTCATCTGTTGAAGGGTATCTGGGTTTCCAGTTTTCACTTGTCTTAGTCAGTCCAGGCTGCTGTACCATAGATTCAGTGGCTTATAAACAACAAAATTTATTTCTCACATTTATTGAGACTGGAAATCTGAGATCAGACAGCATGATCAGGTTCTGGTGACGGCTGTCCTGCAGGTTGCAGACTGCGGACTTCTGTTGTATCCCCACATGCCAGAAAGCGGGCAAGAGAGCTCTTTGGGATCCCTTACATAAGGCATTAATTCCATTCGTGAAGACTCTATCCTCATGACCTAATTATCTCCAAAAGGTCACACCTCCTAATACCATCACTTTGGGGATTAGGATTTTAGCATATTAATTTTGGGGAGATAGGGGAACACAAATGTAAAAGTTGCCATGAATATTTTGTACAGGTTTCTGTATGAATATAGTTTCATTTCTCTGGGATAAATGCCCAGGAGTGCAATTGCTGGGTGATATGGCACTTGCATTTTAGTTTTTTTTTTATGAAGCTGCCAAAATGTTTTCTAGAGAGGCTATGCCATTTTACATATTTACCAGCAATGAATGAGTGATCCAGTTTTCTACGTTCCTACCAGCATTTGGTGGTGTCACTATCTTTTATGTTAGTCCATTTTGATAAGTCCGTAGTGGTGTTAATCTTTTAATTTTTAGAAAGAAGTAACTAGAGAGGAGAAACTATTTTTGAATTTCTTGGAAATAAAGATCTCCTATTGTTTCAGTTTAAAACTCCTCTAACTGGTTTGCTGGAAAGCTGTTTTGAACTTTTACACTAAGAAGATCTTCTCCATTCATTCTGGGAGTCAGTTTTCCTAAAGTAAGCCACAAAGCAATTACCAATCTTTTCCTATGCCTAAAGAAAAGCTGAGATACTATGGATTGCATTTGAGGAAGCGAAGAGCCAGACACAGAAGGGTGTATAAAGAGATAATTTCGGTGCCAATATTTTCAAATAATCACTTTTCCATTTTGTTCTATAGTCATTTGAAGGAAAGAGCAGTCTGATTTAAATATCTGAGGAGAGATTGTCATAAGGTGGTATAATGGAGAGTTAATTATCGCATCTACTCCCAACTTTGTGTTAAGTGCCTTACATTGAATCTTGAAATCTGCCAATGTGGGAATGAAGCAGGAGAAAAATAGAGTTTGGAGGCCAGGGAACCTAGGGCTGTTTCGGTGGACTTCTAGAACTAAATTGAAAGGAAACCCTAAACTACACCCTAAGTAACGAAGGGACCAGAGGCTACTCCCTTTGCAAACTCCCAAGATTTTCTGCCCAGAGTATGGGAAAATTCAAAGTACTTACGATTGGGTTGCTTTTTGCAAACATCAGACGTTAGCATAGCAGTGTAACTTTGTAACTTTCACTCCAGCCCTGATTGGTTTGCTAGCCTGCAACAAGTCCAGACTGATTGCCAGCCAAGTCTTCATTTGCATAGAAATGCACTCCCTAACTTCACTTTAGTCTCTGATTGGTTGTTTTCCCTGCAACCCAATAAAATACTTAATGTCTTCATTTTGCATAGAAAATCACTTCATAACCTTCACTTTAGCCTCTTAGCCTCTGGATGGTTGCAACCAATCAAATGTTTGCACAGGAGTGTGACCTTTGTAACTTCATTCAGCCCTCTGATTGGTTGTTGTTCACATCAGTCACACTGATTTGCAGGCCACCACTTTCATTTACTATAAGGTGAGCACCAAGGTGGGCCATGAGAAACATCTAGGGGATATTTGGACGCTGAGAAAGATTCCTGGTATCTGGGCCCTTGAGCTGCTACTCTGCCACTAACACAAACACTGTGGGAAAGAAACGAGGACATTTTTCTTTTATTTCTTTCTTTCATTTCTTTTTTTTTTTTTTTTTTTTTTTTTGTTGGAGTCTTGCTCTGTCACCAGACTAGAGTGGCAGTGGTCGATCTCTGTTCATTGCAACCTCTGCCCTCCTGGGTTCAAGCAATTCCTTCTACCTCACCCTCCCAAGTAGCTGGGATTACAGCAACCAACACCATGCCTGGCTAATTTTTGTATTTTTGATAGAGAGGGTTTCACCATGTTGCCAGGCTGGTCTCGAACTCCTGAACTCAAGAGATCTGCCAGTCCCTCGGCCCCCAAGTGCTGGGATTACAGGCATGAGCCACTGCACGCAGCCTGTATTTCATTTTTAATAAATCCCTCTTTCATTCTTTCCTTGCTTTCATTCTTTCCTTGCTTTTACTGGCGGCGGTTTGTGTCCAACTCTGTTCAAAATGCCCAAGAACCTGAACGAACTTACAGTCAAGCACACTCTACTGGTAACAGGCGTATTTACACCACAGAAAATGGCAAAACACTACAAATTATAGCATTTTTTTTAACCCCCCCAGGAACAAAAACCCAGGAAATTGGTTCATAAACAATTTAATAGTTCACCTTTGGTGCATTTCTTTCCAAAATATATTCTCTATCATTAAGAAGGAGATGAGGAACTCTCAGCTGTGTACCGTACTAAATTTGTTAGCTCATATAATTTTTGTAACAACTTTGTAAGGTATATGTTATTGCTATTCATATTGTAGATGAGGAAAACTGAGAAACTCCCAAAACGACATTAAGTATTTTATCCAATGTTGTTGTATGAAGTAAATGGAGAGGGCCTAAATTCCATTCTTGGGTCTAAGCCAAATACGAATCTTGTCTTTGCACTATACCACATTGGCTTGCCTGTAAGGCGAGGAAACATTAATGTCAGAAAGAAAGGCAGTGAGGCCCCCCAAAACTTAAAAAATAATATGCCCTTGAGCTTTAAATTAAAAGAAAAGAAAAGTTAATGCAAAGAAAAAAAAAGTACTGTCCCTCCAGCATTGTGTAGGCACATTAGCTATTTTACATGTGTATAAGTCCAACCTGTAGTGGGGCTAGTAACTACGGTTTTTGTCTTCCACATAGCTCTTTGCGCTACTTCCTTTCGCTCCTGGTTGCTGCTAGAGAATAATTCCACTTTCGGTGTGAAGCCCTAATTAAGCTATAAATCACAGTGGCTGCTGGCTCTCGCCAGCCCCCACAGGTGTGGCCCTGGCCAATTAGGATCTTCTCTAGGAAATTTCATACTGAAGGGCTAGAGGAAAAGAGATTCTTTTTTTTTTTTTTTTTTTTTTTTTTTTTTTGCCTGCTTGCCTGGCTTACCTAGGACCATTGGTGAATCTGGGAACCAAACAGGGCAATCATCCAGAATTGCTGGCCTGTCTTGACTCTATTTCTTTGACATGGTGGATGAGAATGGCTGCCTACAGTCCCAAAAACTCTGTAGACTTCCCAGTTATGTGAGCCAATAAAATACCCTCCGCCCCGCCACCTATCCCTCTTCTGTAGTGTGTGTGTGTGAAATAAACTAGTCCGAGTTGAACTTTACAGCTCATTTGTAATCAGAGTTCCATCCTGCCTTGGCGACTACTGCTTAGTTCATTATTCGCTTTCTTCGGCTACAAGTTCTTACAACCACTTATTTATATAGCTCTGTTCAATAGAAAGAGTAGTATGAACCAATATACATACCCGTAATTTTAATTTTCTATGTAACCAGCAGTTTTTAAAAGCAAAATAGGTGAAATAGCATTTAATAATATATCTTAACCCAATGTGTTTTTAAAAGTAATCGGGTCAATATATTAATAAATAGTAAAAATCTTAATGAATATTTCTAATTTCTTATCTTTGTCGCTAAGTCTGAAAATCTTGTGTGTAATTTAAAATAATTCTAACTAGTCACTTTTCAGATATTGTTAAAGGAAAAAAATATTTAATGACACTTGTTAAACATGGTAAGGAAGACTTTATTCAGGACTATCATGATAGATATAGGGACCATGAAAATGGGATTTTGCAGTAGGAGAGAGAGATTGGGCTCACTCTGAATACAGCATGGGCTAGTGAATTTTATAGCCAAGGAGCAGGGTGGTGGGGGTGGTGGTCAGTGAATGGAAAATTATTAAGAGGAAACATCAGGGGTAAAGGGGATTCTGGCTAAACCAAGCTAACAGGATTCTTGCTGAAGGCAGGCCAGTATGATCAGTTATCATCTCAGGGATGATGGAGAAGAATGGTAGGAGGTTCTTGCTAAACAGACTTAGCAGGGTCTTTTGCTAAAACTGGATTTTACAGGGAAGTGCACAGATCGACTTAGGAGAAGGTTCAGGAACCTGACTAAAGTTGGCCAAGCAGAATCTTTGTCACTACTCAATAGCTACATGTGGCTAGTGTCTACAGTACTGGACAACACAGATTTGTTCTATACATACTGGCATCTAATAACACATCATCATATATTACTACTTGAATGTTTCATGTGTAAATGTCTAATCTTCCCACTTAACAAATAGTCTCCTTCAGAACAGAAATCTTGCCTTAAAATTCTTTTGTGGCCCTCAAATTTTAGCATGGTGCCACACTAGTAGTAGGTAATATTATGAATAAATGCTTTCAGTTACCTCATTCAATGAACAGAGGATTGTAATTCACACATTAGTAAAGAAATGTGGCTGATCAGAAGAAACATATTGCAAGTCCACTGTAGAAATGTCATGTATCTGCATATGACTGTAGTAAAGTGTATTTCTGAGTGCAAACTATCACACTCTAGGCAGAGGAGACAAGGACCAAAGTGATAAGAATGCGTTATGATTCTCCAATGAAAAGTGCTAAATTCAAAGTGTAAAACTAGTATCCTTTCCCAGTACCACTTCATATTGCAAACGAAAATACTAAAGTGCAGGATGAGTGATTTCTACCTCTGGTAACATGTAACCAGCAAACAATTAACATCTGAGCACAAAGAAAGGCTCTTTCTTTTGCCCTCTTATATAGACAGTTCTTTTTTTTAACGGCAGGTGGACAGTGAGGGGTGGAGGGTTGAGGAAAAGGTAAGGGAAATATACGAATCATCTTACAAGCTTTTCCCACAAGTATACATTCACCATCCTCACCCCAATGTGTACACATACTTCCCACTGATATAATATCAATGTCTCATCAGAGTCCAAAGGGAGTCCCAGATATCAAGAAATGTTACTGGACTTCTCCCAAAGCCCATATACCCATTCAGCTTCTGAGGGGCTTCAGATCAGTTGGTCATTCATCCTTTCATTCATTAATGTATTGGGTGTACATTACATGCTAGGCACAATAAAGGCAAAAGACACAATGTTTTCTTTCCAAGTTCAATCTATTGTGAGTGTACTGGCGAGGTGAGTTGGCAATAATGGCTAGGGGGATTCTTAACTGTAATGATACAGGATAGAC
Organism: Rhinopithecus bieti; assembly: GCF_001698545.2. Lineage (NCBI taxonomy): Eukaryota > Metazoa > Chordata > Mammalia > Primates > Cercopithecidae > Rhinopithecus > Rhinopithecus bieti. The sequence goes on from NW_016830243.1 coordinate 110,147, forward strand.
ACTATAGAAGGAGTATGTACAAAGTGCTACCACGGAATGCTATATAGCAGTTGTAAGAATGGAATGTATTCATGGAAAAGTCTCCCTGTCTATTATTTAAGGCAGTGATTCTCAAAGTATGGTCCCCGGACCAGCAGCTTCAGCTCATCTGAGAACTTTTTTAAAATGCAAATTCTCAGGTCCCAACCCGACCTACTGCATCAGAAACTGTGGAGGTGGAAAAAAGAAATTTGTGCTTTAATAAGTCTCCTAGGTGTTTCTGATGCATGCTAAAGTTCGAGAACCACTGGTGTAGAAGCGAAACAAAAGTTGCCAAATGAAATGTACGGCATGATAGTATTTATTTTTAAAATATTACATGTTTAGGCTAGGCACAGTGGCTCACACCTGTGATCCCAGCACTTTGGGAGGTTGAGGTGGGCAGATCACTTGAGGTCAGGAGTTCAAGACAAGCCTGACCAATATGGTGAAACCCCATCTCTACTAAAAATACCAAAATTAGCTGGGCATGGTGGACCGAGCCTGTAATCCCAGCTACTTGGCTACTTGGAAGGCTGAGGCGTGAGAATCACTTGAACTCGGGAGGCAGAGGTTACAGTGAGCCAAGATCGCACCAATGCACTCCAGCCTGGGTGACAGAGTGGGACTCGGTCTCAAAAGAAAAAAAAAAAAAAACCTACATGTTTCATATGTGTTTGCATTGCATATGGATAGAGGAATTCTAAAAGCAGATATATCAAGTTAATAATGGGGGTTACCTCTGGAGAGGGGATTAGGATTGCAGGGCTAGGGGATTAGGCAAGTGCACTAGAAACAAAAGACAGAGAAACATTAAGTCTTCCCAGAGGAGGCAGTCTTTGAAACAGATTTTGGGGCTAGCCTACTCCTTGCTCTCCATCCATCCCTATGGCTCTCTCATATCTAGTACATCGTTCAAATTCTCATATTCTTGTCCTTCCAGATGAAGAAGGTATTTCTAGAGAAGCTACAATTTGGTTTCTGAAATAAGATGGACCACTCACTTTCCCCTCAAACCTCAAGCCTTAGAGAAATGACTAAGCTGAGATTGTGAGTTGAAGATTGAAAAACCCTAGAAAAAAAAGTGAATGCCCTTCCAAGAGAAAGAAACTGCCCTCCACCTCATGTTTTAACAGTAATGTAGATCTGAACAGTGTATTAGGGTGGATGAAAAGCATGAAGCAAAGATTATTGATTCACCCTGAGCCAGGCTCATTCAAATTCAAGATGGAAAAACCCTAGAGAGCCATCCATGTCCTTGTCTTCCAGTGTCCAGTAACAAACCATTTTGGGAAAAAAAAGCCATGCCCTTTAGAAGGCCCAGCCTGCATTCTATTGACCTACTCCCTTTCACTGTCTGTTTTGGATCTTTTTAGCTGAAGAGACTAGTAGGAGGTGACAGAGGAAAAATAACAATAGTAAGATTCACCCAGAGCCCCTGGCATGAACATGGCCTTTTCAAGTTATAAAGATAAATAACTCTCTAAGCAGCATTCTGGGGAGTTTGTTTCCAGTAAAGTGAATTTGAAGAGAGAGAAAAAATAGTCACATTAACCTCTGACACAGCTTTCCAGGCAAAAGCTTTCATAACTAAGGGCCAATAATATGATGGCCGGATGCAGTCCTGTAGAATGGGTCAGGTTGCCCTATATAATCAAGAGGGGTAAGGAAACTAACAGGCTAAGGAAGTATCCCTGTCATTAACGATCACTTTCTGACAGCCTGGATATGGCTGATGTGTCCCAGAGATAACCGATTTGATAGGCTGTGGAGGAATGGACAAGTGCAAAGTTTCTGCTGCTTGTGGCAAAGTCTGAGATAGAGAAGCAACACTTCATGTGCTGGGAAGTTTGATTTTGAATCCACGGTTGTTTGAGCTAAAGGAGCTTCTAGAGCTTTTGATACAGCAAGAAGTAGCTCTGGATTAACAGAATAGTAGGACTTGAAGATAGAATGGGTTCTCTTTGAAAGATAATTCCCTCCATTTGGGCTAAGAATTTTGCTTTGTTTGTTTTGAGTCTTATTTAAGACCCCTGCTCTCTGTTGAAGCATGTGAAAGCTTGTAGCTGAGCCAACAGAACTAAGGATCACTCAGATGATTTGCATTGACATAGAGATGCTGGAAGAATTCCATCTATTATTTGAGATAGAAGATTTTATCATTTAAAAAACATTTTTTAAAATATTTATTGGATACCTTCTACATGCATAGCACTGTGTTGAGAGCTATAAAAAAACACAATGAACAACATGCCAAACATACTCTCAAGGAGGTTATGGTACAATTAGGGAGGGGCAGTGAAGGATGAGTTGAGTTGGAATCCATGAAAAGTTAACACTACAATAGTACAAGAGTGATTTAAAATTTAATGTCAAATTAGTGACACAAGCAGAGTCAGGTTAATGATGGATAAATCTTTGTTCATTGGACAAATCGGAAAGCTTTAGGGAAAAAGTAGGAAATTAAGTGTGGTCTTATAAGTAAAAAGTACCTTGGGCTTTTTAGGTGCGTGTTTGGGAGGCTTTCTGTGGAGCTAAGTTATAAGTGGTGGCCACTGGTGATTGACCTAGGACAAAATTATGGAGTAAGAAGTTGTTTTTCCTGCCTTCTCATCCTCCCCTGACCCTAGGCAGGGTGCTAATACTGATTAGGTTGCTTAGAAGATAAGTAATGGTACCCAAGTTGCTGTCCTCTACTTAATCCAGTTGACCTGTTCTGAGTCTCATTTTTCTTAAGGTGTACCTTCTCCCTAGAAACCAATTAGAGCAAAAGTGGTAATGATCCATAATGGTTTAGCATGACCTACTGTGCTAGACTGCATCATTTAATTTCCACAACAACCTGATGAGATGAATTATATTCTTCCTGCTTATCAGATGAGTACACTGAAGCTAGAAGGGCAAAGTCAATTGAACAAGTCAAATAAAGGCACTGGGATTTGGGTCTAGGGTTGTCATATGATACCATTATTTCAATGACTTATCCAACCCAAAAAACTACCTACACTTACAGATTTATAATTCTCTTTCGAAATTAAAGATCCAGGTAATAACAATGAAAATGTCAGAGTAAGAAGCTCCAAGAGCCCATCTCTCCACAAAAAGAGTGAATAAAAGGACAAAAGCTATCATTAACTTTATTGGAGCTCTGGAAACTAATCAAAGGTGTATAGCAACCAGGCCAATGTTTAATCAAGATGAAGGTGGCTGACTCTTGGAAGGAGAGCTTTGTGGCATTTTATTCACTAACCTAACCACTAAGCTAACTTAACTGAGACTTTGATCGCCATAAACAATAAAGAATATAGACTCTACAAAATTAGTTTAGAAAAGTCACTAAACAAACAAGAGCAACCACAACAAGCAGCAATAACAAACCATGGGACTAAGAGACAACATGATTTCCAAAGTTGCCACATCATAATATTTAAAATGTGCAGTTTTCAACAAAAAATTACAAAGCATGCAAAGGAACAAGATAGTAGAGCCCATACACAAGAAAAAAAAATTAGTAGAAACTGTTCCTGTGGAATCTCCAACATTGTACTTACTAGAAAAAAAAAACTTTTAAGTCGACTCCCTTAAATATATTCAAATAGATAAAATAATATAAAAATCAAAGAAACCGTGATAATGATGTCTAGCAAATAGACAACATGAATAAAAGATAGAAATTATAAAAAGGAACCAAATAGGAATTCTCAGATTAAAAAATACAATAACTGAAATTTTAAAATTGCTAGAGGGATTTAACAGCATATCTAAACAGGAGGAAGAAAGAACAAGTGAATTTGAATCTGGGACAATTGAAACTATCCAGACTGAGCAACAGAAAGAAAAAAAGAATGAAGAGAAATGATCAGTGCCTCAGAGACCTGTGGAGCACCAGCAAGGATATCTACTATGCATAACAGTAGCCCCAGAAGGACCTAAGAGAAATTAGGACCAGAAAAAATATTTGAAGAAACAATGGCAAAAAACTTTGCAAATACAATGAAAGTCATGAATCTGAATGTCAAGCTCAAGAATTCTGAAAAGGAGAAACTCAGGGATCAAAACTAAGACACCTTATAAACAAGCTGTCAAAAGATAAAGATAATTCTGAAAGCAGCAAAAGAGAAGCAAGCTGTCACATGCGAGGGATCCTCAAGATTAACAGTTCATTTTTCATCAGAAACCACAGATGCTAGAAGACAGTGGGATGACATATTCAAAGTGCTGAAAGTAAAAGATTATCAACCAATAGTTCTATATATGGCAAAGCTATCCTTCAAAAATGAAGACAAAATTAAGACATTTCCAGATAAACAAAATCATAGGAGTGCCATTGGCAGGCAGACAGGAAATCTGGAGAAAGCTGGGAGCTCAAACAGTAAGTAGGAAGCAAAAGAGAGCAGGGTGGGTGGGGAGACACTGGGGCTATGCTTTGATTAAGGTTCATGGGTATTATTCCTTAGGCTTTCCCATGGGAATTCTAAATTGGCTCATTTAAAGGAAACACAAGCAAAGGAGGGGAGGGTAACTTATTTGTATGACTCTGGTGTTGACCATTAGGTTTTTATCATGGTTAGCAGCTGTGGGATGTGCTGGGTTTAGGGTCAGTGAGACGAGGAACAAGCAGTCTGTAACATAGACAACCACATAGGGAAGTTTTTACTAGACCAAAGATGACAAGGTATGATTGGGTTTCAAACAACTTGTGTCAGGGATAAAAAAGGATACTGAGGCAGCAACAATGTTAAATAAACTCATGACAACAACCATGAGACTTCTCCCCCAGGATGGAGAGAGAGGAGTAGAGTGTTATTTCAATGTTGCAGCCTTTCAGCACACTGTTTTAGGGAAAAGGGTTGGGCAGCTTACTGCAAGTCATCATGGCTCTGCAAGATTGGAAGAAGGTGCACAACACTGAGACTCCTTCCCCAGGAGGGAGGGAGGGAGAGGAGTAGAGTGTGCACATCCATAGAAAATGTTTGAGCAGTTCCCAGGATCTCTAACCAGGCTGACTGGTGAAGATCTTTCTCTGTCAAAGTCAGTCCATAAAGACTGGGAGAGGTGGATGTTTCTTCAAATGTACAGACACCAATGCGAAGCACAAGGAACATGAAGTACCAGGAAACCATGCCACAACCAAAGAAAAAACAAATCTCTGCTAACTGACCCTAAAGAAATGTAGATCTACAAATTGCCTGACAAGAATTCAAAATAATCATCTCAAAGCAGTTCACTGAGTTACAAGAGAAAACAGACAACTAAATAAAATTAGGAAAATGATACATGAACAAAATGAAACTATCAATAAAGATATTAAAACCATAAAATAAGCACACAAAATTCTGGAGCTGAAGAATACAATAACTAAACTGAAATTTTTAATAGAGTGTCAACAGCATACTTAAGCAGAGGAACGAATCAGCAAACTCAAAGAAAGATCATTTGAAACTAGTGAGAGGAACAAAAAAAAAAATGAAAAGGTGTGAAGAAAACCTAAATGACTTATTGGACACCATCAAGCAAACCCGTATATGCAATATGGGAGGTGAAGAGGGAGGAGAGAGAAAGGGGCAGAAAGCTTATTTAAAGAAATAAGGCTGAAATCTTTTCAAGTCTTGGGAGAGAGAAATAAGCACCCAGATTAATTAAGCTCAAGCATTCCCAAACAGAACCAACCCAAAGAAGATTACACTGGGACATATTATAATCAAATTATCAAAAGTCAAGGACAAAGAAAGTATTCTTGAAAGCAAGAGAAAAGTGACTTGCCACTTATAAGGGAGCTTCATGAGACTATCCGTGAATTTCTGAGCAGAAACCTTGTAGGCCGGGAGAGAGTGGGATAGTGTATTTAAAGTGCTGAGAGAGCAAGAAAACCAATTGCTGAACAATAATACTATACCTGAGAAAATTGTCCTTCAAAAAATAAAGGAAAATAAAACTTTCCCAGACAAACAAAAACTGAGGGAGTTAATCACCACTAGACTTCACCACTAGATTTGCCTTACAGGAAATGCCAAAGAGTTTTCCAAGTTGAAATGAAAGGCTGCTAAACAATGACACAAAAAGCATATAAAAGTATAAAACTCACCAGTAAAGGTAAATATATAGGCGAATACAGAATACTGTAATGATAGTATGTAAATCACTCAATTTTAGTATAAATGTTAAAATAGTTATTGCGTCATTAAGGATAACTACAATTACAAAAAAATTTAATGAATACATAATACAAAAGATATAAATAATATAAAGTGGGTGGAGTAAAAATGTAGTTTGTAAAATGTGATTGAAGTTGTTATTAGCTTAAAATAGACTGTTATAACTATAAGATGCTTTATGTAAGCCTTGTAGTAACCACAAAGAAAATACTTACAGAAGATACACAAAAGAGAAGTAGAAAGGAATGAAAGCATATCGCTACAAAAAAAATCAATGAAATACAAAGGGAGACAGCAAGAGAGGAAAAGAACTACAAGACAGATGGAAAACAATTAGCAAAATGGCAATAGTAAGTCCTTCCCCATCAGTAATTACTTTAAGTGTAAATTGATTAAATTTCCCAATCAAAAGACCAAGAGTGGATGAATGGTTTTTTAAAAAAGATGCGATCATACACTGTCCATAAGCAACTTACTTTAGATTTAAAGGTACACATAGGTTAAAACTGAAGGAATGGAAAAAGATATTTCATGCAAATGGTAAACAAAAGAAATCAGGGTGGCTATACTTAGATGAGACAAAGTAGACCTTAAACCAAACTGTCAAATGAGACAGGAAAGTACATTATATAATGATAAAATGACCAATTTTTCAGGAAATATAGATGCACCCAACATTAGAGTAACACATATATAAAGTAAACATTGGCAGAACTTAAGGGAGAAATATACAGCAATATAATAATATTAGGAAAATTCAATACCCAACTTTCAATAATGGATAAAACATCCAGACAGAAGATCAGTAAGGAAACAACTGACTTGACCAATACTATAGAGCAAATGGACCTAACAGATATCTACAGAATATTCCACCCAATAGGAGCAAAATACACATTCTTCTCAAGTGCACAAAGAACATTCTCTAGGATAGATCACATGCCAGGTCAAAAAACAAATGTTAACAAATTTAAGATGATTTAAATCATACCAAATCTCTTTTCTGACCAGAGTGGAATGAGACTAGAAATCAATAAAAGAAGGAAAAGTGGAAAATTTACAAATATGTGGTAATTAAACGATGCACTCTCGAACCATCAATTGGTCAAATAAAAAATCGATAGGGAAATCAGACAATATCTTGAGACAAATGAAAATGAAAAAAGCAACAAAAGCACTACTAAAAGTCTATAATGATAAACTTCTACATTTAAAATGAAGAAACATCACAAATAAGCAACCTAACTTTATACCACAAAGAACTAGAAAATAAGAACAAATTAAGCCCAAATATAGCAGAAGGAAGGAAATAATAAAGATTACAGTAGAAATAAACAAAATAAGGAATAGAAAAATAATAGAAAATGAACAAAACTAAAAGTTGGCTTGTTAAAAACAAACAAATAGACAAAACTTGAGCTAGACTGAGAAAAAAGAAAGAAGACTTAAAATTAGAAACGAAAGAGGAGATGTTACAATACTATATTGTGAAGTTAAAAATTTTAAGAGGGTGGGTCTCATGTGTTACTACCACAAAAAATGGAAGGCATGAAGAAATTTTGGGGGATGATGAATATGTTTATTGCTTTGAATGTGATGATAGTTTCATAGATATATGCATAGGTCCAAACTCACCAAATTGTATGCATTAAATATTTGCAATTTTTGCACGTCAATTATACCTCAATAGTGTTGTTTTAAAAACCCTAAGCTAACATCATACTTAATAGTGGAAGACAGAGCTTTCACCCTAAAGTCAGGAGTAACACAAGAATGTCTGCTCTCACCACTCCTATTCAATATTATACCAGAGGTTCTAGTCAGGGCAGTTAGGCAAGAAAAAGAAATAAAAGTCATCCAAATTAGAAAGAAGGAGGTAAAACTATCTCTATGTGCAGATTACATAATCTTACATATAGAAAATCCTAAGAAAATTCATACACAAAACTACTATTAGAACTAATAAATAAATTCAGCAAAGCATCAGGATGCAAGATTAACATACAAAATCAGTTACATTTCTATACACTAGAAGTGAACATACCCAAAAGCAAATTAAGAAAACAAATATAAAACATCAAAAGTAAAATACTTAGAAATAAATTTAACCAAAAATGTGTAAAACTTGTGAACTAAAAACTGCAAAACATTGTGGAAATTAAAGAATAACTAAATAAATGGAAAGACATCTCATGGTCATGGATCAGAAGACTTAATATTATTAAAATGACAATACTACTCAAAGGAGTCTAAAGACTCATTGCAATCTCTGTAAAAATTCCAAATGCCTTTTTATAGGCATAAATAAAGGGATTCTAATATTCATATTGAAATGTAAAGGACTCCAAATAGTCAAAACAATCTTGAAAAGAAGAGCAAAGTTGGAGAACTCCCCTTCTATACTTCAAAATTTACTATAAAGCTACAGTAATCAAAACACTGTGGTACTGGCATAAGGATAGCTATATAGATCATTGGAATAGAATTGAGAGTCCAGAAATAAACCCATACATCTATTGTCAATTGCTTTACAACAATGGAACCAATACCCTTCAATGTGGAAAGAAGCACCTTTTCAAAAAATCGTGCCAGGACAATTGAGCATTCACATGCAAAAGAATGAAGCTGGACTCTTAACTCACACCACATTTATTCGTCAGACTTCTCCAGAGAAAAAGAATCAATAGGATGTATATATGTATATTTAGAAAAATGTTTATTATTAGGAGTTGGATCATGCAATTATGGAAGCCGACAAATTCCAAGATCTGCAGGGTAAGTCAGCAATCTGGAGACCCAAGAGAGCCAATGATGTAGTTCCAGTCTGAGTCTGAAGGACTGAGAACCAGGAGAATTGATAGTGTAGGTTCATTCTGAAGGTCAGCAGGCTCAAGACCCAGGAAGAGTCAATGTTTCAGTTCAAGTACAAAGGCAGGTAAAAGCTGATCTCCCAGTTCAAAGGCAAGTCAGGCAGGAAGAGAAAGTCAGCCTTTTTTCTATTTGGGCCTACAACTGATTGGATGAGATCCACTCATATTAGAGAGAGCAATCTGCTTTACTCAGTCTGCTGATTTAAATGTTAATCTCATCCAAAAACACCTCAAATAGACACCCAGAATAATGTTTGACCAATTATCTGGGCACTTTGTAGCTCAGTCAAGTTGACTCATAAAATTACCATCACACCATATAAAAATTAAATCAGAATGCATCAAAGGCCTAAAAATGCAGGAGCTAAAACTATAAATCTCTTGGAAGAAAACTTAAGTGGAAATATTTATAACCTTGGATTTGGTAATGGATTCTTTAATATGACATCAAAAACACAAGCAACAAAAGAAAAAATAGATAAATTAGACCTCATCAAAATTAAAGACTCTTGAGCACCAAAAGACATTACCAAGAAAGCTAAATGACAACCCACTGGATGTAAAAAATGTTTACAGTAAAGGTCCAGTATCCAGAGTACATAAAATAATGCTTACAACTCAACTACAAAAAGACAAACAATGCAATTTAAAAATGGGCAAAGGATTTTAGTAGACATTTTAGTAGACATCAGAAGATATAGTAATGGCTAATAAGCACATAAAATCATTAGTCATTAGGGAAATGGAAAGAAAATGACAATGAGATACTATTTCACATCCACTAGGATGGCTATAATTATTTTAAATTTCTATTTTATTTTAGGCCGTGTGAGGTGGCTCACGCCTGTAATCCCAGCACTTTGGGACGCCCAGGCAGGTGAATCATCTGAGGTTAGGAGTTCATGACCAGCCTGGTCAACATGGTGAAACACTGTCTCTACTAAAACACAAAATCAGCTGGACGTGATGGCATGGGCCTGTAATCCCAGCTACTCAGGAGGCACGAGAATCGCTTGAACCTAGGAGGCAGAGGTTGCAGTGAGCCAGGATTGTGCCACTACACTCCAGCCTGGGTGACAGAGCAAGATCCTGTCTCAAAAAAAATTATTTTATTTTATATTCAGGTGCACAATCCCACTACTGGGTATCTACCAGATTACATGTGCATGTTTGCTACCTGCGTATATTGTGTACTGGTGGGATTGGGCTTCTAGTGTACCCATTACCCAAATAGTTAACTTTGTACCTGATAGGTAATTTTTCAACTCTTTTCCCCCTTCTTCCCTCCCCCCATTTGAAGTCCTCTGTGTCTATTATTTTTATCTTTATGTCTAAGTGTACCCACTGTTTAGCTCCCACTTATAAGTGAGAACATACAGTATTTAATTTTCTGTTCCTGAATTAGTGCAGTTAGGACAATGGCCTCCATTCCCATCTATGTTGCTGCAAAGGACATGATTTCATTCTTGTTTTTATGGCCAAATAGTGTTCCATGGTGTATATGTACCATATTTTCTTTATGCAGTCAACTGTTAATGGACACTTCAGTTGATTCCTTGACTGTGCTATTGTGAATAGTGCTGTGGTGAACAAACAAGCACAAGTGTCTTTTTTATATAATGATTTATTTTCCTTTGGTAAATACCCAGTAGTGGGATTGCTGGGTCCAATGGTAGCTCTATTTTTAGTTCTTTGAGAAATCTCTGTGCTATTTTCCATAAAGGTTGAACTAATTTACATTCCCACCAACAGTGTATAAGTGTTCCCTCTTCTCCACATCCATGTCAACATCATTTGTTTGCTTTTTTAGTTTTTAACAATAGCCATTCTCACTGCTGTAAGATAATAAATCATTGTGGTTTTAATTTACATTTCTGTGATTATTAGTGATGTTGAGCATTTTTTCATGTATCCATTGGCTGTTTGCAATTCTTTTGAGAAATGTCTATTCTTGTCCTTTGGATGGCCATAATTTTTAATGACGTTACCAAGTGTTGGTGTGGATGTGGAGAAACTGGAATTCTCATGCATTGCTAGTGAAAATATAAAATGAAACAGTCAGTACAGTCACTGTGGAAAACAGTTGGATAGTTCTTCAAAAAGTTAAACATACAATTATTATACGATCCAGCAATTTCAGTCTTAAGTATATACCCAAGGGAAATAAAAATACATACTCACACAAAAAATTGTGCATGGATGTTATAACAGTATTATTTTAATAGTCAAAAATGGAAACAGCCCAAATGTCCATCAGTTGATGAATGAACAAAATGTGTATATAGTGGAATATTATTTAGCCATAAAAAAGGAATGAAGTACTGATATATGGTACAACATCAATGAACATTAAAATCATTATGCTAAGTGAAAAAAGCCAAGCACAAAAAGCCACATACTGCATGATTCTATTTACATAAAATATGCATAGGTAGTGATAGCAGATTGGTGATTGCAAGGGGCTGGAGGAAGTGGGGAAAGGGGAATAACTGCTTAGTTGTATGGATTCATTTTGGGGGTGATCAAAATATTCTGGAATTAGTGCTGGTAGTTACACAACATTGGGAATATACTCGAAACCACTGAATTATACACTTTAATATAGATAAAGTGAAGAATTTTACGTTATACAAATTTTGCCTCAATAAAAAATTCAAAAATTTAGGTAATTCTTACAGTCATATAGCCAAGATAGTAGACTTTATGGGGAATCTTACCAAATATGGAGAGGATGGAGCATCAGCACCATCGTATGTCAATAATCTAGGACAGGACTTAGTAATCTGTAGCCTGCAGGCGAATTCTGGCTGGTAGCCTGTTTTTATAAGGCCTGTAAGCTAAAATGGTTTTATATTTTTTAAAGTGGTTAAAAGCAACAGAAACAAAGAAGGTTTTGTGACGGAGACCTTTTGAGGGCAACAAAGACTAAAATATTTACTGTCTGGCACTTTACTGAAAAAGATTATTGACCCTTATCTATGGTGATGGTAAACGATAAGCTCTTACATTTATAGCACACATTTCAGTTTACAAGGCACATCCATTTTTCTCTCAGCTGACTTCCAGAACAACCTTGTGAAGTGGATGAGGTGTTATTCCTCTCCATAGAGGGGGAAACTTGGTGAGGTTAAGCCACTCATATCCTTGCTCTATCACTTGATAGAACTCAGATTGTCTGAATGTGATTCAGTGTTTTGCCCCTATAGCCCACTGACTCTCTCAACACTTTGGAAGAACAACTAAAGGCTCTGTGAAAATGCAATACGATTTCGACTTAACAGATCAACCCAAAGTTGAGAAAAAGGCCAAGAGAGCTTTGGCTAACTGTCTCTGGAATTGCTCCTTCAGCTTTATATCTCCTCTGACAATGGTCATATATTTTTCTAAATGAAATGCCACCCATATTGAAGGGCTCTGAAACTGTCAAGCCAAAATCTTTCAAGTGCCATAGAGTTGGACAGTTTGCTATATTTCAAACACATCAGGTCAAACAATATAATAAAAATTGACTCCTTTGTGATATGTCCCTTTATAGGAGCTGTGATATTCACTATTTCCCCTAATATTTTGTATCCAACTTGCAGCTTTAGTTGTGTTATGGACAGTATATCATCCAATTGCTATCCTGTCTTCCCATCAATTTACCAGGTGTCATATTTCCCTAGCCTGAAGTAGCTCTGCAATGTATGTTGGGAAAAGCATGGGGGAGGTTGAAACTGATTCAGATATTTCTTAATAGCCCGTCATCCTGGCCTTCTGTGCATAAGAAAAGGCCCTTGGCACCAGAGTGGCCAATCAGCAGCTTCAAAAATGGGCTCCCCACCTTGAGGTCCTTGTTCTCTCCATCCACCCTCCATCCCACGTGTGCCTGGCTTAATATAATTTCATGCACTGCTCCTACCTGATCTGTAATCTTCTCCAGTCAATTTTGGATGATAGTCTCATATGGAGGGGAAGGAGCATTGAATGCACTGTTGATTCAGGTGCTCAAGGGCTGCGAAGTAAATAGCTGCCCCTACTGAAGTGACTGTAATAGAATTGTGGGGGATTTATAATTATATCTTTCCACACAATTCAGTTAATTAATCAGCTCTTCCCACACACTGCCATTAGGTTCCTCTCACTAGGTAGGCCATTTTACTCACAGCATGGAACTCCTCCATTCAGTTTTCTCCCTGACCTCATCTTGGGGCTCCTTTTCACTCAGGTACCAGCATAACCTCTCCCCAGGTGCTCATTTCTAAAATTTTCAGGTCTTTCCCTTCTTTAGGGCCCCCAGATAGATGCCAGATTACTGTTTAAGGTCTTTGTGTCTTGAATGTAATCTATGTGGGTGGCCAAACACCCCTGGATTTTTAAGAAACAATTTCAATTCTCCCACCTAACATTTCAATTGCATCCATGGACTAGATGCTAGCTTAATTTTGTGTACCTATTGGGGAAAGAATTTTAAACCCTTTCCTCACTTCCACTACTGGCCCCTGATCCCCTTGCCTGTAATACCCTGGATTTTAAGTGTCCTTTGGGGACAAACAATATGAATAACCCCCTTCTTCTACCTAGGCAGCCCCAATAATTTAAACTTTTTATTTTCTTCTTTTACATGTGCAGACCTCAACTTAGCATCGCTAGTACATCTGGCAGTCCATTCCCTTAGATTCCTGGCAGTTTGAAGCTTCCGTCTGGACCTTCTCCTTATTGCCTTCTAAATCTCCTTTCTCTCTCTGGGCTCAACTCCCCACATTTACTGTTCCTAAGCTATGAGTTCTAGGGCTGCTTTCCTTATCCAATGCTCCTGCCTCTGTTGGGGGCTTGGGATTGAAATGGCCTCCATGGTTCTGTCCTTTCAAAAGTCTCCCTAGTTGTTGATATTGTTCTGTCTTGCTTAAGATTCCGCAGAAGCGTGAAGCCTTGGTTCACTCTAAGCAAAAAGCATAACTCCTGATAGAATATTCCAGTGGGACTGCATTCCAATATCTCTCCTAAGCTTTATTTAAGGACAATTCCACCATACAGAACCTCACAGGGTACATAGAATATGTTATGGTGGAATTGTAGTTGCACCTATATTGCTATAAATCCTGTACTTGGCAGAGAGGAGCTTAGAATGAGACCTGGTTGCTCCGTGTTTTCTTTGCAGTGATTTATCAAGAGGGGAAAGTAGATGCTCTGTGGACTACTGCCTGCTTAGCCCTTTTCTCTTCGAAACTCCTGAATCTTAGGGAGTTGAGGTGAAGTTTTCAGCACAGATTATTGACCACTAGCAGTGAGCTGAAAGCTAATTCCACCTTAATAATGAAAGCTTATTCTAGGCCATTTTGTGGACTACTCTTTTTTCCTCCTCATCTTTTAAGTATACAGCTGGGATGAATTCTGCATTCTTCAGCATAAAGATCTTTTTTTGAAAAGGAGTATGGCTTCCAAGACCTGCCCCAACCATCTGTAAATTAACTTTCTAGAGGATATACTAGAGACTGAAGTTGGTTTTTCACTCCCTTGTGAATCAGTACATCATTATACTAAGTGCTGCTGGAGTAGCAGAATTCAGTGATAGCTTTTAGTTTCCTGTTGCAGATGAGAATCTTTGTTTCTATGTGTAATTATCCTGTGGCAGGCTAGTTAACTTTTAGAAATGTAAATCAAAACTCATCACTCTCTCACTGAAAACCCTCCAGTGGCTTTCCATTGTACTTTGAAGAAAATCCAAACAATTTTCCATGGCTTACAAAGCCCTACATGCCCTAGCCTCTGCCTACCTTTCTGATTTCATCTTGTACCATGCCTCCAGCACTCACATATTCTTCAGCGCCACAAAATGTTCTGTTTTATAACCACATATTTCTACCTTAGGGACTTTGCACCTGCTGCTCCTTCTGCCTGATACACTCTGTCCCTACATCTTTACATAGCTGGCTACTTCTCATCATTCAGCTCTCAGATCAAATGTCACTCTCTCATAAATGCTTTTCCTAACACTCAACATCCCCCAAGAAACATTTTCCTTCAAGTCACTTACATTTATGTCACACTGTTTTATTTTCTTCTGAATAGCTACCACAGTCTAGAAATTATTTTAATTGCTTATGTGCTTATCATCTGTCTTCCCCCAGTACAATGTAAGTTCCATGAAAGTACAGGTCTTGTGTGTCTTGCTCACTACTGTATCCCTAGCACTGGGCACATAGTAGGCTCTCAATAAATGTTTGTTAAATTAGTAAATGGATGGCACAAGATGCTAGTCCCTAGCTCACTGTCAGCTTTGCTAAATGACACATGGTGATTTGCTGTCATATACCTTTCAGGACTATAGTTTTGGAAATATAGCAGGTCCTGAATATTTGGCTGTAGAACTTTGGATAATCAATTTATTCAAGCATTTGCTAAGGGCCAGGCACTATGCTAAGCTCTGGAAATATAAAAATAAATAAGACAATAGCCTCTGCTCTCAGTAATGTATGCTCTAGTGGGGAAAATGGACATATAAATAACTGTAGTACAATGGGATGTTACAGGTTTGAATTAGGTGTTGTGGTAACACTAAGGAGAAAAGGTCTAACTCTTTGATGTTGGAGCAGAGATGGCAGTGGTTCAAGGAAGGAGTCTGATATAATTTGAATGTGTGTCCCTGCCAAATCTTATGTTGAATTGTAATCCCCAGTATTGGAGATGGGGCCTGGTTACAGGTGCTTAGATCATGGCGGTCGTTTTTCATGAATGGTTTAGTACCATGCCTTTGGTGTTGTCCTCATGAAAGGGAGAAAGTTCTCATGAGACCTGGTCATTTAGAAGTGTTTGGCACCTTCCACTCTCTCACTGTTGTTGCTGCTCCCTTCGTGTGAAATGCCTGCTCCCCCTTTGCCTTCTGCCATGAGTGGAGGCTTTCTGAGGCCTCTCTAGAAGCAGATGCCTCTATGCTTCCTATACATCCTGCAGAACTGTGAGCCAACTAAACAAACCTCTTTTCTTTTAAATTATCCGGCCTGAGGTATTTCTTTATAGCTGTGCAAGAATGGCTTAATACAGAATCTTAGGGGAAGTGAGAGATATTTGAGCTGGATCTTGAAAAATGAATCAGTTCATTGGGAAATGAGGGCAGGAAAACAATCTAGCATTGTGGTATATGGGAGGGAGAGAGAGCATGGACTATCCTGGGAGTGGTAAGCTGAAGGGTATGTTAAACACAGAGTGATTGTGGAAGATGAAGCTGGAAAAAAGGCAGAAATCTGTTGAGTTGAAAGTAGTTCTCATCTCAACAGGAAGGGGACAGATTTATGATGCTCTCTATACACACTTTACCCCCTCCCACAAAAAACAAATGCAGTTGCCATCTGAAAGTTGAACTAGTAAAAATCCACAAGTAGGAGATATGGTTGGATATCTGTGGAAATTAACCAAGAAGTTATCTGTAAAAGTGTGACTAAAAATTTTGGGAACACTCAAAACTCTGTTCAAGGTGATCTAGGACAAACCTTAAGGAGGCAGGACTGAAATTCAATTGTAACTTTCTGAGTGGGAACCAAGTTAACTGTGTTATACACTACTTGGAATGAATAGGAAGTAGTTGGCCTGCTAAATGCAAAGAAATGACAGTTACCAGCCAAGCTCCATCCAGGAGAAGGATCTTGGCCAAGTGAACCAAACATGATGGGTTCCTTGGCAAGGCTGGTCCTGTAGTTGATGAGAGTGCTTCAAGTTGTCTAAGCTGAGAGACCATGCTTAAGATCAACTAACTCCCTTGTGCTGATTTTATGCTCACCAAGCAATCTTTTGATAATTTATTTGGCTCCCTACACAACTTGCCTACAGGGAAAGAATGCACTGATCTGCCTAGTTAAGCATTTTGGCCTTTTTGACCATTGTATTTCTTGTAGTAAATTAATAAATTGTCATCCTGGCAAATATATATATATACACACACACAAACACACACACACACACACATATGCACACACATATATATTTACATATAACTAGTATATATATACATAATATGAGTTTTAATATTACATATATAACATATAAGTATGTAAATATATACATATATATGTAAATAATCATATATTATGTAATATATATACCAATATATATATATATTATATATAATATTTAACAATTAGTCAGCATTGTAACCTGCTTAATTGACTTTACTTATTAATGTACTCAGTCCCTGGGCTCTGTCTTCCAGCCTCGCAGTTCAGGAAGCCAGTTTTGTTCTACATCAGAGAGTCCAGCAATCTCTACAGGTTTTGGAAGTAGCCAACTGGCATCTCCAGGTACAGAGCTCTGCATTGGCTGTGTCTTGCACATCCAAAGTTTTTCGTGGGACAGTGCTCGTTTCAAAGCCATTCGTATGGAGGAGTTCAATTTGAGAAGAGAGTGGTCACTGCCATAAAATAGGTTGGGACGAAAATATGATTGTTTTTTTCTGTACTTTCAGTTTCACAAAAGTGGACCCTGGAAAAAGATCTGGAGAGAGTGCTTATTTGGAGGTGATTAGGAGCACAAAACGGGAAATGTGAAAGTGAACCAGAGGGAGGAAAGGTTAATAGTCCTGTTAATGAGAAGCTACCCTGTGGGAACTGGACTCAGTCCTTCTGAGACCTCTGAGAAATTGTTGGGGAACATCTTAGAATCATCCCACTGGAGATTGGAGAGTTCTATGGTATTTATCCACAGACTTCCCATTCCGCATTGATTGAAGATTTATGCGTCCCATTGGCATCACTTGTCCTGCACTTCCAGGTTGCCCCAGCCTGACTGTAGCCAAAGTAAGCTGTCACTGTGCTTGAGAAAGCCGAAGCAAAAAAGGAGACTAGCAACTTGAGTTGATGCTGAAGTAACTGCATGATGCAGGTTAAAATAGTGGGCCAGGGAACATGGGTGTGGGGCATCATCAAAAGCATTTGAGTGTATTTAACTGGAATTAATATGATAGACCTTAGACCCAATAGCAAATGATCAAAGGATATGAACTGCAAATTGTGCACACAAAATTTAAATGGCCCACCAATTAATATTTTCCATTTTAAACTTGGTAGTAAACCAATGAACTCTAAATAGAAAAATGAGACTGTCTTTTTTTGGCTGCAAATAGCAGAATACTAATTTTAAATTAAAGAAAATGTGTTAATTAGGGTCCACTAACCAAGTTAATTAGAGTATACTCTTACTCACTACAGATAGGATTGTAAGTTGGCATAACCTTCTGAGAAACAATTTTTCGATATAGCAAGCCATCAAACCGTGTTTTCAAATATCCAGTGCCGTTGAAAATGCTCATTATAGAATATTAAGTTAAAAATCATAATATAACACTATACATACAGCAAGATCCCAACTACTTCTTCATCAGAGATGATATATATTGTAAGACTGATTTATTAGTAGCTTTGGTAGAAAGAAAAAAACTATATTTAATATACCAAAATTTTATTCTGCTGATGGTAACATACATATATATCCATATAATTATATACCGCTTTCTTCTTAAGTAACATCACCAAAAATAGAGTCTAAGCTTTTTTCACATTCCAGACTCTAAAGATTCTTCTGAATTCCTTTTGACCATTGGCAGGAATGCAGCGTACTATGCTGACATATTGCTGCTTTTCATAACCTCCCCTTGTGATAATGTGACAAGAAGATTATTAAAGCATGTAGAAGAATCCTGGGGGTTTATCCACATTTCCTATTTGGCTAAACTCATTGTTAATATTTTTTCCTTTTTTTCTTTTATTTGTCTTGTTTTTCAATTCAATTACATAAGCCAGAAATCAATCACTTTCTCTTGAAAGTCACCAAGAAACTGTTGATGGATAGACGTTCTGTGCCTGAGTGATAGTCCCTCAAAATGCGTTCAACAGTCACACCAACCTTTCCTAGCTTTGAAATTTATATGATCCATTCCAAGAGATTTGGCAATTTCTACTACCTTTAATTGCATTGTCTGGCATGTGACAGGCAATCTTCTGCAGACATAATAATTTTTCATTTCAATGATGCATCATAGTGTAATTTTAGGAGACATTTTAAGTGACAATTAAGGAGAAAGCCAAATTTAAGTTAAAATTTAACCATGATGATTCTACCAACGCAAATAACTCAATTGAAGTGACAACATGATGTACAGATACCGTCTCAGTACAGCTAAGTCTGCATACTCATAAGCAATGACAACAATATCACAGTAGATTCCTCTGCCTGGCCATTTGCAAGTCATTTTGATATCATTATAAGATACATCCTGATTTCAGGAATGAAGAATATGTGTATTAGAATGTAGGAAATATGGTATAAAATATGTACACATATGGGTATATAGACACAAAAAAAGACAAAAAGGAAATGTACCACAATGATTACAGCAGTTATCACTGAGTGGTGAAACTGCAGATTATATATATTTTTGCTTATCTTCAGCTTCTAAATGTCTGCAATAAGCTGGCATTGCTGTTAAATTGTGAAAAACAATTATTTGTATTTTGAAAGCTCTTGCTCCCTATTGAGAGAAAAGAGGTTGGAACAGAGAAAACAAGGTTGAATCTGTGTCAATTTGATACTTGGAGGAACATAGTAATCTTTGGATCTTCCTGGCCCAACAGAACAAATAGCCAAGTACTCGCAACTCAGAGATTACTTAAGGTGAGAAAACAAATTAGAAACTCTAAGGCTACATTTGTCACTCAAGTCCAGTGTCTGTTTTTTACATAATTTTGACAAGTCTCTTATCTTTCATATTTGTTTTCTCACCTGTAAATGGGGAGAATTCCTTCTACTCTTCTTCTTCCTGGTAATGGTAGGAATGGAATTTAAAACCATAAACAAAAATCATCAATCAAATATTTCACAATCTTGATTCTGTCCGCACAAGCAATGTGAACATCTTAGAAGGATCTCATCAGATAATTTCGTCAGAATGTGTGAGTGTGTGTCTGTAGTGTGTGTGTGTGTGTGTGTGTGTGTGTGTGTGGGTGGGGAATGACAGGGAGATACTAGTGATCAGACAGCCATTGGGCTGGCAACCTGTTTTAGGAGCTTGAGGGAGATGCCAGGGCTTGCGTAATTTCTGTCACTGGGCACAGGTGAATGAATTCTATACTGGTAGCCCTTGGGGACATTATCCAGCTGAGAGAACTTAATTTCAGCTAATCAACGTGGTCTTAGTTGCCTTCTACTTGTTGATGGGGAGAAGAGCCCGGGAAATTGGCTCTACCTTACACACTCCTGCTAAATCTTACTCCCAGGCCTGACTCCTAAAGCAAAGTGGGTGACAGGGAGACGAGGCTATGAATGGGGAGATTTGGCTAAAGGCAGCAGAGCTGCAGTGTAATGTGATGTGAAATAGCAGAGCTCACAGCACCTCACCCAGTGTAGCTCACAGGAAATATGCATTGGAGAGTTGCAGTACCTTCATTCCTTTCACCTTTCCAACAGCCAGAGGTTGTGCGCAGTGAGGTTTGGAGGGGCCTGGATTGCTAGGTTTATGTCTAGCACAGTATAAACAGCTGAAAAGCAGTAGCTGCTATTATTCTCACCACCATTATCATTATTTCCACCACAGAAAGGGCCTGCTGATCAATACCTTTTCCAGTCCCCTGTCTAGGCAGTGTTTAGCATCACCCTCTTCCTTTCCTCTGCACTGTCCTACTCTGGGGAGCTTAAATCATTCCTTTGAGGTAAAATAGTGAAGACTCTATTACAATTCAGGGTTTTTCTGGGAGATGAGCTGCCTCAAGCCTCTCATTGAACTGACTCAAGCCTCTCGTTCATCAGTAACTTTCCAGAGTGAGGACACTGGGCAGCTGGGGTGGGGTCCTGTGAACTGTGTGACTCCAAAAGGAGGGGTTGAGAAATTAAGTCACTGGGGTACTGAGCCTCACAAAGTCACCTCAGATAAGACCAATCTGTAGTGTAGGTAGCAGGGTAGTGGAGGGGGACCCAAACCAAGACTGCAACTAAGGCTGGCTCACTCCCCAGGCCTATAGGGATCAGGAGTGGGAGAGAGAAAGGCAGTGTAAGTCAGGAGAAGCCTCTATAGCCTCAAAGCGGAGAAGACCCCAACTTTTGGGAGGAAGAGTTGATCCAGACTGGTAGAAAGAATATATCCTTCCCTTTCCTGGGCTCTCCAGTATTGTGTGTGTGTGTATAACTAGGTGGAGAAGGAGGCTTATACTCACTAGCAACAAGCTGGGCGCTACTTTGGACAAGCCGGCAGGACACAATAATTGATTGCCTTCTTGCTACAAAATCAAAATGGCTTTTGATGTTCAGCCATTCATTGCCGTAACTGGAATAATAACACAATTCATTTTAGCTGCAGCTCCGCAAATGGATGACTTTAATAATGGCTAATTTGGGATGATGAATGTGCCATTTGGGGGTGATATTTGTGCTGAATAAGAAGGGTGCACAGAGACAGAGGGAGGAAAGGAAGAGCTATATAAGACTAGCCATGTTTGCTAACTTCTGACGCTGTCAGGCCTTCAATTCCCCTCCACAAGTATTGATTTAGCAAGTACCTACTTCCTAGCTAGCACTGGACTGAGGGTTGGAGAGACTCTGAAGAAATATATGATTAGGATAGCCATGTGTCCTGGCTTCCCAGGGACAGTCCTGGTTTGTGATGAGACCTGGGGCAATTATTACTGATAGCACTTCTCACTCTCAAAAGTGTCTTAGTTTGAATGGTAAGTTATATTGTCATTCTGTGTGGCTCACTCTCTGCTTTCCGTGAGAACACAGTTTTCTGAGGGAAGACAAGTCTTATTTATGCACATGGAGCCATTATAGCATATTAGGAGATAGTATGTAACCAAAAAATGAACCAAAAAAGCTCAAGCACCTAAATCAATGCTTGTAATTTAAAAATTGGTGATGGTCATGGATTTGAACACCTTGAAGATAACATTCACATGCATGGAAATGATGAACCACAATATGCTATCTCACTTGATCTTTGCCATAACCTCATCTTATAAATGAGCAACTAGACACCAAGAGAAATGAGTCAATTGTTCAAGGTCACAGACCTAGTAAGTGACAGGGTCCATATTTGAATCCAGAACCATTTTAACTTAAAAGCCACCTATATTTCGCCTTTGGAACAGATATTAGTGCTGCCTGGAGTGATCAAAAAAGCTCATGGAGGAAGTGAACTATTTCCAAAGAATAAATCCACAAGTAAAAGTGAATAGAGTTAAAAAAAATGAAAGATGTAAGCTAGGAAAGAGACAGTAAAAATTAAGTGTGGTGGGGTTGATCAAGGACAATTTGTGAAGGAGGTGAGTTTTTGCACTACATTTAAAATTACTGATGAATATGAAGAATTTGGATTTACATAGATCAAAAAAGGTCTTTCATTTGTGTAGGAATGACAAACTCTGAAGTCAGGGTGCTATTTACTGGGAATGGACAAGTGGATGGGAATGAAGTAAACAGAAGAGGACAATCACATTAGTAAGATTTTATTTCTTAAACACAGTGGTAAATAGGTTTTCATCATACTAGTCTGTATACTTTGCTTGTATATCTTATTATTTCATGATAAAATATTTTAAAAGACAGAGATTGATCTTTCCAGATGGGGGAAATGTATTAAGTAGGAAGTAGAAGCAAGGACAATGGATGTCTTTTCTGGAGTCGTTTTAACCAGAACACTTATGTCTGGATCGAGCATTCATAGTTTCCCTTGTGGAGTGACCCACTGCCATTTCTTCCTCCCCAAGCACAGCACATATTGAAAACCTTGCTTGGCCCTCACTCTTGTTTGACTCAGGACTTTATGCCTCTAGAAATGCCCATTTGCTGCTTTCTAAAAGATGTGCTTGGATGGCCTGTCTGTCTTGCTCACTGTCAGGCATGGTGTCTCAGCGTGTTTACTACTTGTGGGATTTAGTGGTTAAACAAAAGCTTTGTACCCTCCCAAGAGGTTGGCCTCCTGATTGGCAGGTGGGGTCAGAGACACCCTCTTTGCCCTTCCCCAGTGTAGTGGGAAGTGTTTGGAGCCAGACCTTAGTTGGAATACAAGTCCAGCTCTCATAAGCTGTGTGAAATTAGGCAGGTCACTTAAGCTCTCTAAGCCTATTTCCTCCTCTTCGTATGGTCGTTTCAAGAAGCAAATAAGATAATGTAGGTGAATCACCTAGCAAAAAGCTCAGTAGAGCTCGATAAATGTGAGTTCTCTTCTCTCCTCCCTTTGTTGAAATGGCTGAACCTAAACAACATCATCCAATGATTAGTTTCAAAAATACTTTAGAAGAATAAATGTTGTATGTAATTTGGTAGTTTTTTGCCAGTCCTTCACTCAAGAAAAATCAAGTCATTCTGAATTCTTAGTCTGGCACTGGATGAATTCCCAGTCTATGTTCAGACTGCTCCCTGGACTGCAACTGTCAGTGTCCAAGGCCTCTAGGTCCTAGTCATAAGAACATGAGAACATAGACGCCTTTTCATTCTCTTTGCCAAGAAGCATCAGCCAGCATCACCTGAGAACTTGCTGAAAATATACATTCTCAGCCACCATCAGCCCAGACCTGTGATCAGAAACTCTGGGGATGGGCCCAGTAATCTACATGTTACCCTGGGTGATTGTGATGCTTGCTCAGGTTTGAGAACCATCACTGCTCTAGGGCTCGGGGCTCCTCTTGGATCATGTGCCCCAGGGTTCCCTCCACCACCTTCTCCCCACCCAAGAAGAGGGAGACATGACAGTAGCAGCTAAAGAACTCTAGAAGAAGTTGAGCTTTAGCCAGGAGGCCTTGAGGTGGCCCGTGCTCTTCGGCAACTGTAGGAGCCTCAGGAGGAGGTTGTGGAGCTCTGCCCAAAGCCCTGCCTCCCAGAACTAGAACCTCCTCCAGGTCATGTGGCACAGTCCCTGCCACTGCACAAGGCCTCACAGAACCAGAGACCCCTGACCTCACACCTACTCCACACAACCCCTAAAGCACTGGTTCTCCAAGTGTGGTCCCAGACCAACAACATCAGCCCCACCTGGGAAGATGTCAATGACAGCGGTGGGCTGTCCAGAGTGGCTGCCGCCATCACGCCACCGCTGTGGGGAGGGTGTGGGGAAGAGGCAGGCAACCTGCCCCTGCCCACCCTCCCTACCTCCCAGCAGCCTGCCGCCCTGGGGGCTGCCTCAATGGAGCTGGGCCAGGTCACCCGTCGGAGACGGAGCTACATGGTCTCGCAGAGAGGGGCCTCAGGGCGGAACTGGCCCAGAGTGGTGCTGCACTTGCACATGGAGAGGAAGGAGGGGTGCAGAGCTGGGGCCACGCTTCGGGGCCCGGGACTGGAAGTAGGAGCAGTGCCCGCTTTGGGCACCTAGCCAGTGGTGTAGCCACTGTGCCCACCTTGCCGAGGGTGCCAGGTTCCTGTGCCCTGGGAGGAGGCTCTGGGCGAGGCCACCTGGGGCTGCCTCCCCAGGGTCAGTCCAGCATTGGGGTGACTGTCGAGCCTCACAGTCCCAACAGCCAGGCCCGAGGCCCAGGGCCTGTGGCCATGATCTGCTCCCGGAGGCGCCCCCCTAGGTAGGGCCACGAGCCAAGTGAGGGGGACCCTTGGGCATCCCTGAGAAACGAGGCTGTGGGGAAAGCTTGCGGTAACGTTGCCCCTGCCCTGGATGACACCCCGGGTCCAGCGAAGACCTGAAGCCCCCGCCACAGGCTGCAAGGGGGCACAGCCGGCGTTGTACACTCCAAGGAGCGGGCAGGAGCCAGGAGCAGGTAGCAGCCCCAACCAACCCCTCTGGATGCAGCAGCAGGCGCCCAAGTCAGGGCTGTGGACCCAGGTCTCTCTGCCCTCTTGAGGGCCTGGGAAGGCTGTCCCTCCACCCTTGCAGGCTTGGAAGTGCCTGCTTCTGCTGCCTGGCTTTTCCCCACTGTTGGCACCCACTCCAATCTCCGAGCAATGTGGAGCCAAGCCTGGACGTTGTCGCAGCTTGGCCAGGGGTGCATGTACTGGGGCCAGTGCTGACATGCCAGCGCCCTGCTGCCTCAGACTTCTCCAGAATGTGGGTGCTGATGCGGACAGAAGGGGAAGCCAAGGTCAGGGCTGAGAGCAGCTCCGCGCTGGCCTGCAGGTGCCCCTTGGCGTAAGCAGTCTAGGCACCATGGACAGCGGCAGAAGGCCGACCCGCTTCTGGGCTGAAGGGGGCGGGTCCCCAGTGAGGCCCCACCTTCAGGCCAGGGTGTGCCTGAAGGCTGGGGGCCGGGCTGCCCGTACGGCAGACCAGAGTAGGGACTTGGGATGCTTTCTCCGGGCCCGCCTATGGTCACCCATGGGCCAATCGGTGTGCACTTCCTCCCCTCTGAGGCCCATGAAAGCCCTGGGATCAGCCAGAGAAGGGCAGAGGAAGAAGAGACGATGGGACAACCAGCTGCTGAGAGGAGCTACCCTCTCTGCTGGGAGCTGAACACTTGTGGGGACGACCTGCTTGCAGAGAGGAGCTACCCTCTCTGCTAGGAGCTAAATACTTGATGGGACACCCTGTCTGCGGAAAGGAGCTGCCCCCTGCAGGTCTCCTCTGAGCTGTTCTATTGCTCAATAAAGCACCTCTTCATTCTGTCCACCTTTCACTTGTCTGTGTACCTCATTCTTCCTGCAGGACAAGAATGAATAGTGGGACCTGCTGGATAGCGAGACTAACACAAACAGGGCTGAGACGTGTCCCTTGCTCACTATGTTGCGGAAGAAGAGAAAGAAAGAAGAGCTACAGCCCTTCAGGGAGCCCAGACCTGGGAGCTCCCAAAACCAGGGCTGTGACTCCCTCTTTGGGGCCCTGTAGTTCCTGGCATCTCCAAGCTTCCAGGTGCCAACCTGTTCCCTGGTGCCAGGCATGGAAGCTGCTTGTAGTGCACCAGGTCTGCCACGGTTTTGCAGAGAGCTGGCACCCATGCTGGCACCTGGAGCTGCCCACTCCACTGCAGCAGCCGGCATGTCTGACTGCACGGTGGCTGGACCCCATGCTCGCTCACATACTCTTCACCACTCCACACCTGACTCGTCCTTGGCAAGCATGGGGCCCAGGCTGGTAGCATGAGCTGAGCGCCCCTGCCAGGCCAAGTGGACGAAACAAGCCCATCAAGCCCAAGCAAAATTCGGGCAAAGGCGCCACTGGCCACAGAGGTTTCCAGCCAGAAAAACAACACCCCAAAGATCCCTTAACAATGTTAGAAACACAAATTCTCAGGCCCCGCCCCAGACTTACTACAGGTGATTCTGATACAGGCTTAAGTTTGAAAACTACTGGTCTAGACTTTGCAAACGAATTTAACTTAATTTGCTTTTTAGGCCAGGTGCTGTGGCTCATGCCTGTAATTCCAGCACTGTGTGAGGCCAAGGCAGGAGAATCATTTGAGGCCAGGAGTTTGAGAGCAGCCTGGGCGACATAGTGAGACACTCCTGTCTGCACTAAAAAATAAATAAATAAATAAATTAGCTGAGTGTGGTGGCATGCACCTGTAGTCCCAGCTACCCAGGAGGCTGAGGCGGAAGGATTGCTTGAGCCCAGGAGGTTAAGGCTGCAGTGAACCATGATTACAACTGCACTCCAGCCTGGGCAACAGAGCGAGACTCTGTCTCAAAATAGAAAAAAAAAAGGCTTTTTAAACCTTCCCATTCTCTGGTTACTTCTTCTTTACTACACAGGAGATAAAAAGTAAGACAAAGACTTGCTGATGAGAGGATCTAGAAAGCTGTGCTTCCTAATTAGGCGAAATTCCCTTTCCACTCTTCTCTTTGGATTTGTCTGCTCTGTCCATTCGTTTTGAATGAGACCTGTGGCTGGTCCAAGTTGATTTGTACTTGATACTTCTTTTCCAATGGCTTGTTGCTACTGGTAAAAGCCTTGGCACACAACAC
Source organism: Rhinopithecus bieti (assembly GCF_001698545.2). Classification (NCBI taxonomy): domain Eukaryota; kingdom Metazoa; phylum Chordata; class Mammalia; order Primates; family Cercopithecidae; genus Rhinopithecus; species Rhinopithecus bieti. The sequence goes on from NW_016830243.1 coordinate 137,049, forward strand.
AGAACACTTGGACTATAATACAAACAAGCATTTTGAACAGAGATTTGAACCAGTTTCATGACATCCACTGGCATGGTGTGTTTTACAGCTCTGATTTCAGTTCCAGTTGTGAAGACTCAAGGATTTCAGAAAATAAAGAAAATAAGGGGCAGAAGTGGGGAGGCCTACTCCCCAGCTGGCAGATAAATTAGAGATCGAAACAGATCCAGGGAGCTCAATTAGGCTTTTTTATAGTGAAGGGGACAGGGGATGGGGCTCGGGCATGATTCAGCTGAGGAGCCCTCGCTGAGGAAGGAGAAGAGTGGGACATGGCAGGGCTGGCTGCGGGCATGCATAGGAGACAGCAGGGCCTCAAGAGAGCTCTGTGGGTGAAGCCAGGAGGGCAGAGCAGAGCCAGGGTCTCAGGCCTAAGGTCTGAAAATGTGGCCTGATAAAGGACTTCCCTCCCCAGCCAGAGCCAGGGCTGCATGAGAGCCAAGTGGGCAAAGGTGTGCCCTGAAAACAGAGGCAAAGGCTTGCTGGGGAGATGTCAGAGCTCACCCTGTGTACCTGCTAGTCTGAGGGAGATGACAAAAGCAAAGTGCTAGAGTCTCCTTCACTTCCCTCTCAGCACCCTTGTGCCCCAACCAGGTCTGCGTGCGCCCCTTCCCTTTTCCCACTTGAAAGGAAACTATCACAGAGACCAAGATGAACCCCTGGGGCTCCACACCGCTATCCAACTCAATGCCAAGCATAAGGCCTTCCTAAAGAAAGCCACTCTCCTGTTTGAGTTTTGTTTGTTTAAAGGGAACTCTCCCTGTCTTTCTCTTCCTGGAGTCTCCTCAGGGGCTCGAGTGGACCTGCCACAGGACATGGGCCTTGGCTCGGCACAGAGCATGCGGGCTCAGTGGTTTCTGTTTTCCCATTCCCCGTCTTGGGCGGGGGCAAATGCACTGCCTGGTTCTTACCTGACAAAGATCTCAGAGCATCTCTCAGGGATGAAAGGGGAAGTCCCAGCTACCATGAGGGATGACGGGACAAGCAGGAGAAACCTATGATACGGAGAAGAGAGCTGCAGACCAGGCAGGTATTCTGTTAGCTCACTACAAGCTGCTGTCCCTGGGAGTCCTTCCTCTTGGTGCCAGCCGGCCACAGGTGTCAGCCTTCTGCAGTGAGTCAAGAAGATATGTTCTCTGGGTGCACAGTGTTCAGAGGGAAGAAGGCACTTGTCTCACCTATGCACAAAGGACTAGACGAGTAGCTTGTTAGCTCATCCAGGCGAGGTCCCTGAAGTGTTTGTGTGTGTTAGGGATGGGAGGGTGGGGGCAGTTACATGATATTATGTCAAGGTGCTTCAAAGTTGCTTCAAAATGCTACAATTCCCACAACTGGATCTATCATTTGGATTAAAGCATTATGAAATTAAAGGGATAACAATCATTTCCCAAACTTCTTGGAAAGAATTAGTAAATGATGTCAGTGGATAGGTTCTCCACACCTCAACTCCGAACTCCACGTGGATAGAACTGTCAAAAGAGCTCCTCTGCATGAATAGGTTCTTGAGATAAGAGAAAGGCTAGGCATGAAGAATGGGCTGTGGCCTAGAAAAGGTAGACCTGAGAGACAGAGGAAAATCAGAAGTTTCCAAGGGGTGCTTATAAGGAGTGGGGTGCACCAAGGCAGTGCAGGAAGCATGGGCAAGGGAACAGGTGGGAAGTTTGTTAAAGGCAAGCCTTTTTCCACGGCCTAGAGGAAACAGCACGGACCAGATTTCCAAGGGCCTGAGATCTAGCTTGGCTGTTCCACTTAAGGGATGGCTGATTTTGGGTAACCCAACTTTTCTGGGCCTTGGTTTCTTCATATGCCAGATGAGAATGGCAATCCCTGTTCTACTTGTCTCATGGAGTTATCATGGACTTATTATGAGGCTCAGATGAAAAAAAATGAATAACAAAACTTTATGTAGACTACACAAGGCAGTATGAATTTATCTTGCAATCTTGCCCAGGACTATCACTTATTGAAAATGAGCTTATGAAAATGAGCAACTCCACATTGTAAAATATGAGACTAAGTGTGAATGTTTTGCCTGGTTTTTGATAGGCATGAGCCAAGTCTATTAGTATTCCTGGGAGTGAGGTTCCAGCATTCTCTAGCTTTACCTCCTGATAGCCTTACCTTTCACCAGCCAAGTCCTAGCACTTTTTACAGGTCCTGGTGGCATTTTTAAATGCTTTCAGTGGAGGGCTCAGACTTTATCTTTGTCGGAATCTATGTGTCCATTCCCACTCCCGTCCTTTCTGCTGCAGCCCCCTCCTAAAGACTTCTTCTTTGCCTTTATCATATCCAATCATAGGTAAACCTTGGACTCCAGGTTAGCCTTGGAATGCCTGGGATAACCTCAGACCCACCCCTGAGCCTGAATCATCTGGGCATCTAATATTGTGCTCCTCCTCATACCCTCACCCCAGGCCCACTGTCCATTTCTTCATAGTTTAATTCATTTCTCTTTTACCTTCCTTCATTTACTCCTCACTGAACAGTTTCTGAGGTGCTGCAAGGTATATAGCATCCTGCCCTAATGAGCTTAAAGTCTTATAACTGGTACATATCTACCTGTAAGGTTAGAGATGAACTAGGAGTGTGGCATCACTTCTTGTTGGGGCCCACATTTTCAGCCTAACTTCTTGAGGATTTTCTGGAAATATGGGAGACTAGTTCCTTTGGGTCACTAAGTGCCACAACTCCAGGGAGCACTGTTTACTTCATACACCAGAGTGTGAATGGCACCCCCTGGGTTTGTGCAACACGATCTCCCGGCTTGCAGCATCTAGTGACCTCCCTACCCCAGCCTGTCCCTTCTTTAACTTGCTAACTTATCCTTTTTCTAGACTGAGCTCTTGCATCTTCTCCTCCTCTAGGAAGCCCGCTCTGGCCCCTAAAGCCAGCTGAGTGGCCCTCTCTGCGTGCACAGCTCCCTGTGCCTCCCTCTGTCATAGTGCTGGTCCTACCATACTGTCATGGTCTGGCAACTTGTCTTTCTCTGCCACTAAACTGTATGCTCCTTAAGGGCTAGAACTATGCCTTGTCTCTGTCTCTGTTGACACCCCTGCCCCAGGCCTGGTCAGTAGTAGGTCCTGAGGAAACAGTTGCTAAATGAACAAGGACTCTGGGACATTGGGAACTGTACAGCTAGAGAACTTTGAGAGTGCAACTAGGACTTCCCTGCTTCATACCCAAAGACACTGTGCTTATTTAATTACTTGTGTGTGGGGGGGTTCAAACAGATGTTATAATAGCTCACTTAGCAAAGGACAGCTATGAGGGTTTTCTTTTATTAACTAAATAGACAGCACCCATGTGGAATATTAAAAGCCATATGGCACAAATTTCATTTTGTATATATCTAGAAGAGAAGCACTAAGTGCCAGCATTGTCCTGTTCAACCTTACGTCCAGTCTCAAAAGATACTCTCTACTCACTTCTAGGTGGAGGTAAATGCGTGGAGTCACTCAGGTTCTTGTTTACCTAGCCTGGGAGACTAAGCCAGCTTCACTCCACACCGTTTCCCACCTACCACTGTTGGGAGAAAGCCAAGGGAAGATGAGGGTTGGAGTCTGTTATGGGCTGAATTATGTCCCTCTAAAATGCACATGTTGAAGCACTAACCCCCAGTACTTCAGAATGTGACTGTATATAGCGGTAAGGTTTTTAAAGAGATAATTAAGTTAAAATGAGGCCATTAGGGTGAGCCTTAATCCAATCTGACTGGTGTTCTTATAAGATGAGGAAATTTGGGCACATAAGAGACAGCAGGGGCATGCAGGCACAGAGGGCAGCAAGAGGGCAGCCATCTGCAAGCCAAGGAGAGCAGCCTCAGAGGAAACCAACTCTGCCAGCACTTTGATCTTGGACATCTACCCTCCAGAACCATGAGAAAATCTATTTTTGTTGTTTAAGCCATCCAGTCCTTGGTATTTTGCTGTGGCAACCTTAGCAAACTAAGGCAGGGTCCAATCATAGGTAAACCTTGGACTCCAGGTTAGCCTTGGAATGCCTGGGATAACCTCAGACCCACCCCTGAGCCTGAATCATCTGGGCATCTAATATTGTGCTCCTCCTCATACCCTCACCCCAGGCCCACTGTCCACTTCTTCATAGTTTAATTCATTTCTCTTTTACCTTCCTTCATTTACTCCTCACTGAACAGTTTCTGAGGTGCTGCAAGGTATATAGCATCCTGCCCTAATGAGCTTAAAGTCTTATAACTGGTACATATCTACCTGTAAGGTTAGAGATGAACTAGGAGTGTGGCATCACTTCTTGTTGGGGCTTTTGGATGTCAATGAAGGAGGAGAAACATTATTCTGCATTAAAAACAAAAGATCTAAGACTTGCAATGCAATATGATGTAGCAGTTAAGAACTTAGACTCTGAAATCAGACTGCCTAGGTATTGCAATTAAGATGTTCTCTGAGGCTACATTGTCTGGGTTTGGAATCTGGTACTTCTTAGTAGCTAAATGACTTTAGTAAATTACTAAACCTCTCTGTTGCTCAGTTACTCCATCTATAAAATGGGACTAAATATAATACCTACCTCATATGGTTATATTAGGATTTGATGAGTTAATACACACAGAACTCTTAAAACAGTGCTTGGCACATAGTAATCACCAGGCAAATTTTACTGTTATAGTATTTAGGGACAGAAGACCTGAGTTTCAGCCTGTCACTACTAGTGATGTATCCTAGGGCAAATAAGTTCTGCCCCAGCTGACCACCTTCTACCTGACAAGGTGCTTGGGAGGATCATGTGAGATAATAAACATTTAAGGATATTTAAAACTGTGGATATTACTATTGTTATTGAGTTGACCTTAAAGGATAGTGAAAGCTATCATTTAACATGAAAGCTACCATTTACTGAGCACTTAGCCAAATGCCAGGAGCCAGGCTATGTATATATACCGGAAGCAGAGGAGGCAGATAGTCTGTCTTCTAGCTCCTTGGCTCCTAGAACACAGGCACATGCAATGTGTTTGGCCAAGTTGATGTTTCTGTCCAGGATTTTGAATCTTAGAGGAGTAGCAGAAAGACAGAGATGAGTCAGAAGTCTATGGATGGTGCCAGTGACATGGTAGCATCAGTGGTGGCATTTTAGCTACACTGACCCCGAACTAGTTAAGGGTCACCATAGTGCCTAACCATTTTATGAACTGGAAAGCTGATTCTGTGAACAATTTGCTATTCTTTCAATAAATCACTCATCTGAACACAGCTAGAGTTGTTTTTTTGTCATTTGCGATAAGACTGAATCATCTTTTTAAAAATGTTTGTATTTCTTACAATACTCTGGTGTTGGGTTTATCCCTATTTAAGTATGAGGAAACTGAAACTTGGTGGGGGGCCAACATAACTTGCCCAATATTGCCCTGAAAGTAAGTGAGGGGGCCTGGACTTGACTCTGAGTATGGACTTACCACTACTTGCCTATACTGTGCCAGAGGGAGAGATTGGTAAGAAGCATGCTAGGTGGAAGGAATCCTTCAGTCAAGCACAGATGTAGGACAGCACAGCGGTGGGGGTTTCAGAGAAGGGTGAGTTCCAAGATGGGAAAGGATAAAAAGTTCATGCTGGGATGGTAAGAAACATAATTGGAAAGAAGGCTTGGGATCAGCAGTGTGGACTTCATTTGTTGGATAACATTGAGCCACTGAAGACTTTGGGCTTTAGGAGGCAGCTATGTTAGCCTGTGTGGGAGGGGATAGGAACTTAACTGGGAAAGGCAGAAAGAAATTTTGTGGAAAGAATAAGCAAGTCTTGACTAATTAAAGATAATTAGTGAGGAAGAGACTAGTGACTGAAAGGCTGTTGACACCCTTGACAGAAATGGAGAAGCCTGGTCTGGGAGTGGTTTGGGGGTGACAGGAGGATGGAGGAGCAGTCTGTTCAGGGTGGCATGCCTTCTTTCTGCTTCTACTAGGATTGGGCTTCCTTGAGTCCAGGCCACACTGTCATAATTTGTAGCCTTTCAGCCCCTTATTTCAAAGCCCTTACCATTTGTCTTTTCTCTATGTGGTTAGTGAAGCCAAGACCCTGGGACTGGTTGATAGGACTCTGGTTTCATTCTGGGAACTGCATCATTACCCACAGATGTGTGAAGTAATGGCTTGTTTGAAAATTGGAATCTGGCCGGGCGCGGTGGCTCAAGCCTGTAATCCCAGCACTTTGGGAGGCCGAGACGGGCGGATCACGAGGTCAGGAGATCGAGACCATCCTGGCTAATACGGTGAAACCCCGTCTCTACTAAAAACTACAAAAAACTAGCCGGGCGACGAGGCGGGCGCCTGTAGTCCCAGCTACTTGGGAGGCTGAGGCAGGAGAATGGCGTAAACCCAGGAGGCGGGGCTTGCAGTGAGCTGAGATCCGGCCACTGCACTCCAGCCTGGGCGGCAGAGCCAGACTCCGTCTCAAAAAAAAAAAAAAAAAGAAAATTGGAATCTTAGCCCAGTGGAGTCAGTCCCCTCTCTGGGCCCCCACAGCCCAGTTATGGTTACTAATAACTGGTGGTTCTCTCATCCCTGGTTCCAGCAGCCCAGCAGGACCTCATCCTCTTACAATCTGCTGCCCTTTTGCTACAGCCGGTCAAGCAGATGATCCTTTAGATTGCATTTCCAGTTGTCTCTGGGGTTTTTTGTGCCCAGCCCTTGACGTGGCTCTGCCAGTCTTTGTGATTCTAGGGGAGAGGAAAGGCGGTCGAATCAGGTCCCAGACCTCTAGCTAGTTACTCTGAGTTATATTAAAGTTTATTTCAGCACAGCCTCTCTCTCTCTCTCTCTCTCTCTCTCTCTCTCTCTCTCTC